>NW_027128789.1:0-1000 GCF_037325665.1 Littorina saxatilis
ATTAAAACGCTTTACACAACTTTATCACAGATGACATTAGTATTAATACACAACAAGTCTAAGCTGTGGCTTGCCCCCCGTAAGGATTTAAGGATAACAGAGATAAACGCCCCTGTACTGAAGTAGATGCGCTTCAAGAAGACAACAGCTGTGATCTGTCGTTAGTATTTTGTCGTTTGTATTCAGTTGGCCGCTGTCAGCGCGAGTTCGATCCCAGGTTCGGCGGAAATTTATTTCACAGGGTCAACTTTGTGTGCAGACTCTCTTCGGTGTCCGAACCACCCCCCGTGTATACTACATTGGGTGTGCACGTTAAAGATCCCACGATTGACAAAAGGGTCTTTCCTGGCAAAATTGCTTAGGCACAGTTAATAATTGTCTACCATACCCGTGTGACTTGGAATAAGGCCGTGAAAGGTAAATATGCGCCGACATGGCTGCAATCTACTGGCCGTATAAAATTTCATCTCACACGGTATCACTGCAGAGCGCCTAGAACTGTACCCACGGAATATGCGCGATATAAGACTCATTGATTGATTGATTGATTGATTTATTGATTGATTGATTGATTGATTGATTGATTGAGTATTTTCCGACCATGCAGGTCTGCGCTTGTTCCAAGTGTGTTCGAGCCTCCGAGGCCGTGCAATTGAGCCGAACTATGTTCGTATCTTAAAGATACAGTGCATGTCGCAGCATTGCTGAAACAACGATTTGTCTGTTTGTCACAGATTACGATTCCAACAATCAAAAGCTTTACACAACTTTCTTACTAGGTGACTAGACGGGCCTTTGGTGTTGCCGGCCAAATACAACCTTATGCGGTTTGTCAACATGTAACTACCGTTTTTCGTGATGAGGTTCTGGGGCTAAAGGCTCTATGCGGTAGCCTATGGACCAACATACCATATTTTACAATTGTCTTTCGTAATGAAACACAATGTCTTGACAAAAAATACCAAAGATAAAAAGAATATTATTATCACTATTGTCGAGA
>NW_027128790.1:0-1000 GCF_037325665.1 Littorina saxatilis
AGTCCCAGTATATCCACTGCAGACTGAACTGTGGCATAGAACCTGGACGCAGTCCCAGTATATCCACTACAGACTGAACTGTGGCATAGTACCTGGACGTAGTCCCAGTATTTCCACAACAAACTGAACTGTGACATAGTACCTGGACGCTGTCCCAGTATATATCCACTACAGGCTGAACTGTGGCATAGTAATTGGACGCTGTGTCAGTATATCTACTACAGACTGAACTGTGGCATAGTCCCTGGACGCTGTCCCAGCCCACTGCAGACTGAACCTTAATTGGCACAAGAATCAAAGAGGAAGAGGTAACCTTAGCCAATGGTGAAAAGGTGGTTAACAACAACCAAGGGCTGTTCTCTGATTCTGAGTCTTGCCATTTCCACTTGAACATCAGCGCACACTTTGATCTTTTTTTTAAAATCCAAGTTGAGGAGATGCAGACCATCGAGAGTGTTGGCCCTACTAAGAGCAAGATGAGATCATTACACCCTAAAAATGTGCACAGTTTTAGAGGTCTAGCTTGAAAAAACATCAGAGATAACCCCAACGTTAAGGTTTTTTTGTCTACGGACATGGGGACGGACACATGTGAATCCTAATACTCACCATTACATAGGTGAGTCAAAAACACTGCCCTAAAGTTTGGCATTTGGGAGTTAAAACAAGTCGCGTAAGGCGAAATTACTACATTTAGTCAAGCTGTGGAACTCACAGAATGAAACTGAACGCACTGCATTATTTCACAATGACCGTAGTACGCCGCTCATGCAAAAGGCAGTGAAATTAACGAGCCTGTTTAGTGCGGTAGTGGTTGCGCTGTGCTGCATAGCACGCTTTTCTGTACGCTTCGTTTTAACTTTCTGAGCGTGTTTTTAATCCAAACATATCATCTATATCTATATAGGGCTTGTGTGTGTGTGTCTGTCTGTCTGTCTGTCACTTCGCGATGCACGGCCAAAGTTCTCGATGGATCTGCTTCAAATTTGGTGGGCATATT
>NW_027128791.1:0-2000 GCF_037325665.1 Littorina saxatilis
TGTGTTAGGGTGTGTGTTAGTCGGGGGGAGGGGGCTGGGTGGGCGAGGGATTATGGTGCGTGCGCAGACACACACACACACACACGCACGCACGCACGGACGCACGCACACACGCACTTACACACAAACGCACGCACGAACATACACACACACACACACACACACACGCACGCACGAACATACGCACACACACACACACATACACACACACAAACACACACACACATACACACACACATACACGCACACACACACACACCACACACACACACACAAGGCAAAGAACACAGATACAGATACCCATCCACCCAACACCCCACAAGACCCCCCCCCCCCCCCGACACCCCATCATCCAAAAAGAAAATAAAAACACTTAAGAAGATATTCAAATGATAAATGCACCAATGCAAGTCCCGGTATCCCAACCAAATTAATAAAATACATCCATAAACAGATATATGCATACTTTTTTTTTAATGCAACGTGATAATGAAACTGCGTGCATCAAGCCTGGAACTTGAAAGTGAACAGAATGAAATCAATCAAGCAGACTACACACAACAGAATAAAATAAAAATGCAAAAAAAACCCACGAGAACAACTGGACATCAGCAAGAGATTCTCACTTCGCCCAGGAGGCTGTCACCGCGTCGAGATATGACAGTCCGCCGTGTCTTCGGGTCCTCACCTCACATCCGGGTCTTAGCATCCTGCTTAAACAGGTCACCACTTCCGGTGAGAGTTCAGCGTGCTTCTTTCCCTCAGTTCTACTCCCCATTCCCAACCCCTCCGTCGTTTTTTGTTTGATTTTCTCTCCCCGCCTATATATGTCTGTCTGTCTGTCTGTCGCTCTGTCCCTGTCTCTTTCTCTGTCGCTCTCTCTTTGTCTGTCTCTCGCTATTACCCCCTCTCTCTCTCTCTCTCTCTCTCTCTCTCTCTCTCTCTCTCTCTCTTTCTCTCTCTCTCTCTCTCTCTCTCTCTTTTTTATTTTTTAAATCTTTCTCCCCCTTTCTATACCTTGCTTTTTACCCTTAGTCTTAGATATTTTTGTTTACCTATGGCTTTCGTGTCGGTGTGTTTTTTGCTCGTACTCATAAACTAGTTTGCTATGTTTTTGTTGTTATCAAGGTTTTGTTCATTCGTCCTTTTACCCCTTTTATGAATGATGCAGAAATTGTTGTTTTACCTTGTCTATAAGGCTTTTATTAGCTAATGACAATAAAGTGTCAAAGCGTCAAAGCGTGTCTCTCTCTCTCTCTCTCTCTCTCTCTCTCTCTCTCTCTCTCTCTCTCTCTCTCTCTCTCTCTCTCTTTCTCTCTCTCTCTCTCTCTCTCTCTCTCTCTCTCTCTCTCTTTGTTTATCTTTCTCCCCCTTTCTCTCGCTCTGTCTGCTTGTCTCTGTCTATCTGTCTCACACTCTGTCTCTGCCTCTGGCAATGTCTCTCTTTCTGTCTGTCTGTCTGTCTGTTGTCTGTCTGTCTGTCTGTCTGTCTCTCTCTCTCTCTCTCTCTGTCTCTCTCTGTCTGTCTCTGCCTCTCTCTGTCTCTCATTCTCTCTCACACTCTCTCCCTCTCTCTCCCCCTCTCTCTCTCTCTCTCTCTCTCTCTCTCTCTCTCTCTCTCTCTCTCTCTCTCTCTCTCTCTCTCAGTCTCTCTCCCTCCATGTGTCAGCGTCACGTCGCCTGCTTCACAGGTGAGAGAGGTTTAGGTAAACATCTCCCTTTGTTTTAGCCGCCGTGGGAACGCAGGTAACACGATGAGCGAAGAAAGAGAAAATAGAGATAGAGATAGGAAGGGGGGGGGGGGGGGGGCGAAAAGAGGGAGGCAGATGACAGGTCGGCGGAGTGAACATACAAGGACAAAAGAACATTTAGAGATGCTGGACAGTTTATTCTCTCAATTAAACACTTGTAAAACAACCAACAGGTATAAACATAATGATTTCCATTGCTTACTTCATAATTAACGTGAATAGACCACATCTATACATCAGAAATTGATG
>NW_027128792.1:0-12500 GCF_037325665.1 Littorina saxatilis
GTCTGATCGTTAGGTTATCTCCTGGTCTGATCGTTTGGTTATCTCCAGGAAGAAAATAAAAATTCGAAAGGACAAATTGCTCTGCCGTGCATTTCTCCTGCCCTTGCTTGATACCTAGCTCACCAAATTAGACATTTTGTCAACCCAATTGTTTCATAAATATGTATTTATTCACATCAAGAAAATCCGCGGTTCAATTGGTCAGCTCCTGCACACTAATCACTGGCTGCAAGGGTCAGCCACAGATTCAACATTTCCATTTCCGAGACATTGATCAATGGGTTGTTGCGAAGGAGTTCTGCCCCTTTCCGGCACTTTTCTTGATCACCCCTCCCCCCCCCCCCCCCTCCCCCACCACCCGCACCCCACCCCCAAACCCCGACCCCCACACCACAACTCACGCATCCCTATCCCGGTAACTTACCGACATCATATTGACAATTTTAATTCAGCATGAAGTTCCGCATCTGCGACACGAAGCAGCCTGACTGCTGAGTTTGAGTAGCTGTGCAAGTTGAGGGATGACCAATCAGTGTATACTGTACTGCTGTGCAAGTTGAGGGATGACCAATCAGTGTATACTGTACTGCTGTGCAAATTGAGGGATGACCAATCAGTGTATACTGTACTGCTGTGCAAGTTGAGGGATGACCAATCAGTGTATACTGTACTGCTGTGCAAGTTGAGGGATGACCAATCAGTGTATACTGTACTGCTGTGCAAGTTGAGGGATGACCAATCAGTGTATACTGTACTGCTGTGCAAGTTGAGGGATGACCAATCAGTGTATACTGTACTGCTGTGCAAGTTGAGGGATGACCAATCAGTGTATACTGTACTGCTGTGCAAGTTGAGGGATGACCAATCAGTGTATACTGTACTGCTGTGCAAGTTGAGGGATGACCAATCAGTGTATACTGTACGTACTGCTGTGCAAGTTGAGGGATGACCAATCAGTGTATACTGTACTGCTGTGCAATTTGAGGGATGACCAATCAGTGTATACTGTACTGCTGTGCAAGTTGAGGGATGACCAATCAGTGTATACTGTACTGCTGTGCAATTTGAGGGATGACCAATCAGTGTATACTGTACTGCTGTGCAATTTGAGGGATGACCAATCAGTGTATACTGTACTGCTGTGAGAAACACCTGCATACATGTGTGTTGGTGTAAATGACTGTTTACACGCAAACTGAGGAAGGCTTCTTTAAAAAATTAAAAAATTATTTTAAAAAGTTTTAAAAAGCGCCCACCTAAGCAAACCAAAGGTTGTTCGATTCACCGACCTGTGCGAAGTGTTTAACTGTTTTAATGGAAATATTGATGCGATTTTCCCTTGTGGCGCTTCGTCGTTTTACCAAAAACCACAAATATACATGCAATATAACTTGCAATTTGGTTCTCGTTGCCTACGGTTTCGACTTCAAGGGTATCTGTGCGATGCAGGTACTTCTCAAAAGGAAATTACAATTCGATGGACTGGGTGGCCGAGTGGTAACGCACTTGCGCTCGGAATCGAGAGGTTGCGTGTTCGACTCTGGGTCAGGCCGCTATTTTCTCCCCCCTTTCCTAACCTAGGTGGTGGGTTCAAGTGCTAATCTTTCGGATGAGACGAAAAACCGAGGTCCCTTCGTGTACACTATATTGGGTGTGCACGTTAAAGATCCCACGATTGACAAAAGGGTCTTTCCTGGCAAAATTGTATAGGCATAGATAAAAATGTCCATCAAAATACCCGTGTGACTTGGAATAAAGGCCGTGAAAGGTAAAGTTTCGCCTAACAGGCTTGAGGTTTGCTGGTCGATGTGAATGCGTTATATATTGTGTGTAAAAAATGTTTGTTTGTCTGTCTGTCTGTAAAAAATTCCATTTCACACGGCAGAAATTAGTATGTAAAGCGCGGAAAGCACAGTTAGGCTAATTGTGGTTCGCGCTATATAAGCTCACCATAATAATAATAATAATAATATTAAGGGATACGTTGGTGTGTGTGTGTGTGTGTGTGTGTGTGTGTGTGTGTGTGTGCGTGCGTGCGTACGTTCGTGTGTACGTGCGTGCGTGCGCGCACGTGTATGCGTGTGTGCGTGCAGAGCCAGCGATTTACAGTTCTGTTTAAATAACTTCTTCACAACAAAAAAATTAAACAATTACAAATTTCTTACATTTTATTTTTCTTTGCGAAACGGTTTTGACCAGGCTTGAGTTAACTTTTTGCTAAAGTGATGAAATCTGACATTTCCACAGCTTCCTGAGGCGAAGAATTAAAAGATAATCTCCAGGGATTAGCTCCGATAATTAAAATCCACAACGTTCAGGTCACCATCCGCGAATCAGATCACGCAAGAGTTTAGCGTTCTTCGCACTGATGTCAATTTTAGACACACAAAGCTAAATATAACTGTGCAAACTACAGCCTTGTTTGATGAGTAGTTGCACTAATGGACCCCTAGGGACTTCGAAAGTCCTGGATGGGCACGCTAACTGGACCTTATCCAATCTCGTGTGACGGTCGTGGCATTCAAATCACAATAAGTCCTGAAGCCACGACACAGTAGCAGATGAATAGTACTCGTGGATGAAGTAAAGGAATAACAATAGCGCTTCAACAAAGGCCTATGAATGAAAGTAATGTGGGTGGCCGTTATCAAATGGAAATTTTATAAACGCCTCGAAGTATTTCAAAACCAGGAGCTCTAATTTGTTTGGAAGCTGTGCAGGAATTGTTGTTATTATCACACGCATTCCGTTCTCGGTCATTAATTTAAAAAAAAGCGATCGCTCTATGAAAAGAGGCCATGAATCCAGAAAATACAAATGCATATTTCCCCACCATATAATTTTATTATTTCCATACGTTCCCCCTGACGTTCCTTCGTCACCAAGAGCAACAGTTATTGATGTTTATGCCTATGGGAACCAAAGGGAAGTAAGCGCTCTAAATGTATACGACATATTCAATGGAGTAAGTGAGAGTTGTCTGGAACCAATCTCCTGGCACTTGAGAGAATAACAAGCATTGGAATGAACAAGCGACTTTCATCCTCTTCCTTGTGCCTCATTTCGTTTAAGATTGATGTTTATGCCGTCAAGAATACCGATCCCATACAGCAATTCTGCCAAAGTCTCTAGTAGTATCTCGAGACTTTTATTTTTACGACTGTTCACTTTGTGATATCTCTCGGCCTCGCCAGTTGAAAAGGTATTCAATCCCTCTCTGCCCATCTGTTGTCTAACAATGTCTCCAGCCTCCGTCGTCACTTCCGCTCGTTAGTGTGTCCGCTCCTCGCATCGTTCTGTTCTCCTCACGTTTCGATTTTAAACCTCCCAATCGGCCCAACCCGCCCCAGGTCTAGCATGTCTTTGTCAAAGTCAGTTAAGAGGCCTCGTCGGTCAATGGTTAAAGGCACAGTCCTTCCCGTGTAAATAGCTTGACTCACCATCTCCTCTCTCGATAGGCTTTTATCTGGGATAAGGCCATCCAGTCACTTGGACACCTACCAAAAATTAAAACCCTGAACGCTCTCAGTGCAGAGTGGTTTTTTTTTATTATTAAATAATTATTTAGCGGACACTTAACTTTTTGTGTGAAAATGATTCATCACAAAATTCTAACCTCCACGCAGGAAGCACACAGCTAGGTCTGTGGAAGCACACAGCTAGGTCTGTGGAAGCACACAGCTAGGTCTGTGGAAGCACACAGCTAGGTCTGTGGAAGCACACAGCTAGGTCTGTGGAAGCACACAGCTAGGTCTGTGGAAGCACACAGCTAGGTCTGTGGAAGCACACAGCTAGGTCTGTGGAAGCACACAGCTAGGTCTGTGGAAGCACACAGCTAGGTCTGTGGAAGCACACAGCTAGGTCTGTGTGCTCTCTGTGCACAGTTGGAGTTTTGTAATGACAGATTTGGTAAAAGCCACTGAGGCGTTTTCGGAAATAAATGTATAAAATATATTCCAACTCGTCACAACCATCAATCAAGGTGTTGCTTTGCGTATGTGTTCAATTGGAGGGGTAGCGTTATCCCAGGTAAATGCCTGGCAAGGTGTGAGATAGTCAGCCAAATCGTTAACACTGTTAATCGTTAATCGTGCCTTTTTTTATTCCCCCCCCCCCCCCCCTTCCTCCGTGTCTCAGATCTATCTTGGTCGGAGTGAATATAGAGATCTCGTCGGTCAATGGAAATAATTGCGGCCCTCCCTCAACCATCGGAGATCGTTACTGCGACGCTACCTCACACTCACACCACACACAATCCATTCTGTGCGAATTGTTCTCCCATTTAGATGCCTGTTAACCTTTGACGACCACAAGAGGCCGTCTAAAGCCGGAGGTTGCTGAGAGTATAGGGCCAGTTTCCGTTGAAAGGGTCTGGTTTTATGCCTTCTTTACCAAAACCCACCATCGACTTCAGGACAATTTTGGTAAAATCATTATCCAATGTACACTCGGCATACAATGTTCTAACCATTTGACCTGCACTTGCAGTTGCTCATTCGGGATAACATCTTTACCAAGCTACCGAAAACAGTCGATGACAGGGTCATCTTCATCCAGTTTCATGTACGCACCTACCCAGGTTTTCTTGGTGATACCCACATATATTTGCCACCCCAGTTGGCACCGGAGAAATTGTGGAGTCCGATGAGGCCTTGAGATTTGTATCGTGCAGTGACTCGCACTCGTTTCCCCACATCGATTTCACGGTATTTCACGCCTTTACCAGTGAGAAACTTCAAAGAAGCCAAGGTGACCACGGGAAACCAAGTCGAGAAGAAGTGTGAGTACGTTAGTGTCTGGCGACCAAACCCATATTTCTTGCTCCACACTCTCATCTGTAGCAGGCAAGACTTGATGAGGAATCAATGTATCAGCCTCTTCGTGGGAATGGTTTTCTTCGAAATCTTGGCCTTTGATCTTAGTATCGTAAGCTTCAACGAGCTTGAAGGTGTCACTGCTGGCAAAATGCTCAAGAAGGGCCAGGGCGAACATAGCTGTCAGAGTACTCTTGGTTTTTGAGGCAGAGCTAGAGGAGCTCCTTGATAGACATCGTAAGCTTCATGTCTGTGTGGATTTGGAATTCTGTGGACGTTACTTCCCTCTTCTATTTCTGCCCTCTGATTGAGTCTTCTAAATACTGGAACAGTTTGTATGCTGAGTGTACAGTTCGAGTGGCCCCACAACGATACCAGAGTTGAGGTGGGAGCTGGTTCGATCCAAGAATTTAGGAGAGATGTTGCCTCCTACACGGGCAGCCTTGAAATGTTATTTTGTGTCACAAAAGATATGTTCTGGGTACCACCCCTTTCAACAAAACATAACAAAATAATCTGTGTCAAGGAGTGTGTATGGGATTCAGTCAAGCAAAGTAACCCAGTTTAGGACAATTTCCCTTGAGATCATGAAAAAAACCACTGAAATATGGATCAGAAAATGTTGGGGATGTCACGAACTGGACTCATTCAAGCAGTGTACCCCCATTTCAGGAATATGCCTATCGAGCTAAAAGGAGACAAGAGCGCTTTGTCGGCAAAACAAGTGATTAGTGAGCTATATTTGGACCGTTGAAGATGAGTGGAAAAAGTTTCCATTATGCAAGTGGGTTATGGTGCAGTGTGTAAATCCCACGGGTGAATGGAGTTGGAAAGAGCAAGTTATCCTTGAGGCATTGGAAAACATCAAATTGATTTCATTTTTTACCACACACAAAAAAGAGAACAGAAGACAAACTTGAGAGTGGAAAGGCATTGCAGACGTACCGTTCATTCACACAGCTTTTTATCAATCGATTTCACTAAGTGTTTCCGACGTGTTAAACTCTTTTCATAAAAAGAGTTTTGGGAACACAGGTCACCTGCACAGTATCTGCCCATGCATTTCTCGTTTTCGGCGTATGCAAAAACAAAATTCAAAATTCATAATGTCATTAAACGTTGATAATTAAGACTTCTTTTTTCTGTAAGCATTGCTCTAGCTTTTAAATGATATGTTTTTCTGTAAGCATTGCTCTAGCTTTTAAATGATATGTTTTTCTGTAAGCATTGCTCTAGCTTTTAAATGATATGTTTTTCTGTAAGCATTGCTCTAGCTTTTAAATGATATGTTTTTCTGTAAGCATTGCTCTAGCTTTTAAATGATATGTTTTTCTGTAAGCATTGCTCTAGCTTTTAAATGATATGTTTTTCTGTAAGCATTGCTCTAGCTTTTAAATGATATGTTTTTTAAAGCCTACACTTACGTTTGTAGTTTTAAAATAGCCTGCCTGATACATACTGTTTTATTATAACAAACATTCTCTAAAACTGCTTTCATAACATGGCAGAATAGTGCCAGGGAAACCAAGGGTGGGTGATTTCTACCAAAATAAAGTAAAGCCGTTGCATGTACCTTTTTTTATGAACTCACAAATCAAATGTAATCTCTGAGTAGTCTTTCTGATTCCCTTTTCTTTTAAGACAGAAAACCAAGAGCAAAATGAAAAGACAATTCTGCTTGGAAACCCGGCGAATCGAGGTATATTGAAAAGACAATTCTGCTTGGAAACCCGGCGAATCGAGGTATATTGAAAAGACAATTCTGCTTGGAAACCCGGCGAATCGAGGTATATTGAAAAGACAATTCTGCTTGGAAACCCGGCGAATCGAGGTATATTGAAAAGACAATTCTGCTTGGAAACCCGGCGAATCGAGGTATATTGAAAAGACAATTCTGCTTGGAAACCCGGCGAATCGAGGTATATTGAAAAGACAATTCTGCTTGGAAACCCGGCGAATCGAGGTATATTGAAAAGACAATTCTGCTTGGAAACCCGGCGAATCGAGGTATATTGAAAAGACAATTCTGCTTGGAAACCCGGCGAATCGAGGTATATTGAAAAGACAATTCTGCTTGGAAACCCGGCGAATCGAGGTATATTGAAAAGACAATTCTGCTTGGAAACCCGGCGAATCGAGGTATATTGAAAAGACAATTCTGCTTGGAAACCCGGCGAATCGAGGTATATTCATACAAATGTCATCGCACACAAAACAAAAATATTGTTTTTTTTCTTTGATTTTGTTAATTAAGTGCTAATTTAAAGAGAATATCGGACGGGGAGTCAACCTTTGATTAGGTATTGTACGTGTCAGCTAAATATAAGCATACCTTTATTAATCTTGAGTTAAAAGCTAATTATTCCCACAGGGAATCATTAGTAGCATTGTCTCGTCAGGTTTCCCCCTGGGCTTAGTTGCGCACTTGGTATCACTCTTCATACCAGGTAACTACTTTCGTTCGGCCTACCGGGCGATAGGTTATTCAACAGGACTTCATTAATTTGCCGTATTTATAACAACTGACAGAAGAACAATGATTAGCCCCAGAGACGATCTTACAGCTACCTGCAAAGATATCCATAGCTTGCTGTGTACAGTTATTAATGTGGCGAGGTGTTTTTTTCTCCAGAAAGCTTAACTGTCTGAACACTTCGGACCACACAGCAACTAATGTTTATATTAAGCTTGATGACGTCTGAGGGCAAACCCTAACTCACCCAATTCTAAGAAAAGGTAACAATCAAGTAATAACTTCCCGGTTGTCGAAACGGATCTGCATAAGAAAGGGCGGGTAGGTGTGGGGTTGGGGGGAGGCGGGGGTGAAGCTTATCTCCTCTCGTTTAAGTCGGTTCTTTTGTTGACGGAAGCTATGGTGTTAACAACGTATGACATCTCGTGTCCTGCTGCTCGCCTGTATCCAATCAGAAGAAGCCTAACAAAAGGAGGCGGGAGATCTGACGAAGCAAAATCTGAGAAAAGCGGCAATATCCTTTGGGTGGTTTTTTTTTTTGTAAGGTGAAAAGTGAAAAGTGTTCATTCCTTGTTCCCCTTTCGTTTTGACGTGTTTGTGTGTGTGTGTGTGTGTGTGTGTGTGTGCTTGCGTGCGTGCGTGTGTGTGTGTGTGTGTGTGTGTGTGTTTGTTTTTTTGTATGTGCGTGTGTGTGTGTGTGAGTGCGTGCGGGCGGGCGTGCCCCTGCGTTAACGTGTGTGTGTGTGTGTGTGTGTGTGTGTGTGCGTGTGTGTGTGTGTGTGCTTGCGTGCGTGCGTGTATGTGTGTGGGGGGGGTGTATGGGTGTGTGTGTGTGTGTGTGTGTGTGTGTGTGTGTGTGTGTGTGCGTGTGTGCGTGTGTGTGTATGTGTGTGTGTGTGTGTGTGTGTGCGTGTGTTGTTTGCTAACAACGCGATGGCTGTCCCTCTGTTGGTCCGGTTGGTCTGTCGGTAACTTTCTATTTCAAATGTTGCTTAATTCAAATAGTTTTAAATGTCATCAATTGCTTCGATCACTTCATACAAAAGAGGCAGTTGACAACTATCATATGGACTGGGTGGCCGAGTGGTAACGCACTTGCGCTCGGAAGCGAGAGGTTGCGAGTTCGACCCTGGGTCAGGGCGTTAGCAATTTTCTCCCCCCTTTCCTAACCTAGGTGGTGGGTTCAAGTGCTAGTCTTTCGGATGAGACGAAAATCCGAGGTCCCTTCGTGTACACTACATTGGGGTGTGCACGTTAAAGATCCCACGATTGACAAAAGGGTCTTTCCTGGCAAAATTGTATAGGCATAGATAAAAAAAATGTCCACCAAAATACCCGTGTGACTTGGAATAATAGGCCGTGAAAAGTAGGATATGCGCCGAAATGGCTGCGATCTGCTGGCAGATGTGAATGCGTGATGTATTGTGTAAAAAATTCCATCTCACACGTCATAAATAAATCCCTGCGCCTTGAATATGTGCGCGATATAAATTGCATTAAAACAAATATTTAAAAAATCCCTGCGCTTAGAACTGTACCAACGGAATACGCGCGATATAAGCCTCATATTGATTGATTGATTGAACTATTTCCATTCTTACCAGGACACATAGGCAGGAACATTGTGGCCTACACTCGGACGGACGGATAGAAGACTCATAAAAAGGAAAGACGAACATTACACGGACTAGCGGACAAACACTCAAGTCCTTAATGGCAAAAAACCTGGGGACTTTTATGACCAGACTTCAGCTTCAGACAGACAGATGTTCTTGCATCCACTCCATGCGTGCAGCAACAACCCAATGAAATTGACTTAAGAGTGATGACAGCTTCGACGGGATTTTAATCCAGTAGCTATAAAGCAAGATTGGCAAAATAAGGGCACAAAGGCGGCAGTAGGCATGGCTTTTAAAATCCCTATCCCCCCTAAGCTGAAGAAGCCTAATCCGTAATAGGACCGGAGGTAGTTTCGTATTCTACGAACTGTTGGATTCTTTTACCCCCTACGCACCCTCTTTTTCGCGAAGACTTCCGGCTCTTTGGCAGCGGGCCCCGCGTGCATACGGTTGCTGAAGGAAATGTACCCTTTCAGATTCCAGTCGTATGCCAGCATGCGATCTGATCCTAGTTACCATTCGTAGATGGAGAAAAGGTCAACAAGTAGGGGACCCAGTATCCGTTCATACCTCCGCTTACATCGGCGTTCGGGAATTTCAAAATCCTGGGTATTTGGTGCGCTTTGCGCAACCACACCTTTGTAAACTCAGAGGCAAAAGAAACGCAAATGCTGCAGTGAAGATGGCTTACCCATGAATTTTAATGTCGAATTAATTATTTCGGGTTAACAATAACAAGGAAACGAATTGACCGATACAAAAACCATACGGAAAAGTGTATTGGGATGAGAGCATGACGTGCCATGTTCCACTGAACACTGTTTGAAGACTGTTGAAAGTCAAAAGCGTGTTGCTCCTCCCTGGGCGTTGATGACTGTGGCGCACCTCCGGTACATGGAGAGGACGAGGTGATTAATTTGCTGCTGAGGGACCTGAGCCCACACCTGGGTCACGGCAGCACGCAGTTCTGCTGCTGTGCGGGGTCTCCGGGCAAGGGCATTAATCCTTCTTTGCATGATGTCCCAAAAGTGTTCGATTGGGTTGAGATCCGGAGATCGAGCAGGATGAGGCAGAATGTTCACGCTGTTGTGATGCAACCTGTCCTGGGTAGCACGTGCAGTATGGGGACGGGCATTGTCTTGCTGGAACAGGCAGTTCTGGTACCTCTGGACAAATGGAACCACATAGGGACGCAGGACTTGATTGATGTAGCGGTCTGCATTGACACCATTCCCACGACCTTGGCCGACGTTCTGAAAGACGACAGGTCCCACTCGCTAATTGACACCAATGGCGCCCCATATCATGACGCTGGCACCTCCCCATCGACCATTATGCAGGATGTTATTGTTAGCAAACCGCTGTCCAGGTCTTTGCCAGATCCGGACACGCCCATCGCCATGTTCCAGGCAAAAGCGCTTCTCGTCCGAAAAAAGAAGCCTCCGCCAGTCCCGATGGCGCCAGTGGGCATGCTGCTGGGCCCAGGCTAGACGATCCAGGCGATGCTGAGCTGTCAAGACGGGACGTCGAGCAGGACGCCGAATTACCAGGTTCTGCCCACCAAGGCGTCGGCGTAGAGTTCTGGCACTGACGGGTTGTCCATGCACCCCAAATGTGTTACGGGCTGTGTTGGCGGCAGTTTCGAATGCATCTCGCTGGTGTTGATGGACAAGATGGCGATCTTGTCGGGCTGTTGTTACCCGGGGTCTGCCACGTCCTGGTAAGTCTCCGGGACTGTTATTGGCATGAAAACGTTGCTGCAGACGATAAACCGTGGTGACATTTACTCCAAATGCCATAGCAACTTGCTGAACTGATTGTCTGGCATCAAGTCTCCCGATCGCCTGTTGGCGCTGATCTGGTGATAGTCTCGGCATCGCGCCTGTGTCGCAGAAATGAATGTTGTAACAGTTTTGTGAGTATGGTACAGCTTGCCTGAACACTCTGAACACGAAAAGCTGCTTTTCCACATTGTGCATGTGCTGAAAGTGGTCCCCATGACGGTTTGGGATCCCCGTCAACAAGACCTCACGTGTGACCCAGATAACGGCAAACACGGTTCTGACAAGATAAGACCGCTAAAACAACACGTGCAGAACATGCTAGTATCATTATTTTCTTTTTATTTCAAGTCCATAAAGGTTTGATTAACGCATCCTTTATTTGTGTTTCTTTTGCCTCCGAGTATATTTAGGTGTCTAAATTGAATTTCTTGGCTAAAGCCTATGTTGCATTTTATGTAAGCCACAGTTACTTGTATTAGCCATGTCTACTTATGCCATCAAACTGGCTATTCCATATTTTCTCAAAAGTTTGGTAAGAGCCAGTTTCCGCCACCCCTGTGCCTAATGTAACTCTAGTACGCTGTCTACAACTTTTACTTTATCTCAAAACAACAATGTTAGGTTTATAAAATTTTGGAACATTTCGCTTCGAAATTCTAAAATCAATGAATTTTGCAAATGTGTCGACAGCTTACTAAAGGTTAAGGAACAATGCATATGTTATTATGTAAAAGAAGCTCTTAACGTTCAGAGTTGATGATTGTAGTTGGACCCCTTCCCCATCGTTGGAATTCTGTCCAGGTCTGCTTCGGCGAGATCCGCGCTACCTTGTGCCTGAAAGTCCACTTTCTCCAACAGAGCGCGGGCACGTCCCCTTCTGCCCCCAGAACCAATTAGCCCCTTGCACGGCATTTATGATGCTTGCGCGCAGCTCCATAATTTGTCAAAGTAAGACCATTAGTTCTTGGGATCACGACAGAGTATATCAAGACAGTTGAAATGTACCACATTCTCGAGGTTGTGACCAGATCACGAACAGCCAGGTGGCACTGCCAATCGCTCCAAAATGTAGCACAATGTCTGTAAAATGTGTATTTTGCTGTGTCATAGTAGTGGAAACACGTTACAGCTGTGCAGGCCTGGACTGACAACGAGTGGGGGATGCAGAGGTGCTTCCTGATAGTGTGAAGGTGCGTCTTTATCCAGAACATACAGCTTGACCCATGAACGAGAATACCTGAAACTAAGAGTTGATTATTAGAAAACCTCTCTAACAAGAGATTCCAGCCGCATACTGGTTTGTGTCTGCCTGTTTTAATCAGTTCTTTTAACAAATGAGGTTAATATTGATGACGGTCTTATTTGTCCCAACCGGGACCCATATACGTTTGTTTGGTTGTGTGTGGGCGCAAGCATTCTCTTAATTGCATTTTAGATGTTTATACTTGGTCTGATTTGCGATTTGTTGTTGTCATAATTATGTTGTCTGGTTGCTAAAGGGCAGATGAACTATACTTTTCCATCCATTGCTTGTTTGTGGACAATACATTGTCTTATGTCTGACGAACGACCAAAGACAAACACCTCCCTTTTTATGGTTGTATCGGGACTGCAACACTGGCTGTCCTGTTCCTGGGTAGGTTGGATGAAAACTCCATCAAATGGACTGGTTGCCTTTTTGCGATACGGCCGTCAAGTGAGTCGATGTTGACCAAAAATATCACACGAAAGCGATATAATTTTCGTCCGCGAAAAACACGTCTTCTCGCGCTGCGTTCAAGATGGAAAAGGAAGTAGGGAGGTTTAACTC
>NW_027128792.1:17500-18831 GCF_037325665.1 Littorina saxatilis
TCATCCTCAAATGTTTCCTTTCTTACTCTAGGGACGTAACCACTCGGTACACGTTTTCGAAAAAATCGATTTTGGGGGTGAAATCTATTTAATTTCACCACCAATTTTCTTCACATGCAAGAAACTGACATGCTTTTCGTCCATAAATAATTTCACTTCTTAATTTTACCAGGAAACAACATTTCAGTCTTGAGTATATATCGAGGGGGAAATATGTACACAGGCGAAAGAGGAAATCGTGACACCGGTAGTGGGTGCCACTCAAACGTGAGAGAACAAACCGCCGGGTCTGATTCGTTGAAAATAATACAAATCTCAGTTTTAACCAATCCAACACCGCGGCTGCCTCCCACCCGGCTGGTCAATTTCTCGTGCACCTCGGCCCTGTTATCTGTACCCGCACTTCTGATAAGCTCCCACCCCCGGGTAGGTAGAGATTGTCTCGAAAATGTAGGTTATCTTTTGGCCTATCAGGTATGATACAGTCTAAACACGATCACGAGGTTTGGATTACCAACGGGATGTGACGGTTTGAAGTGTCCGTGGTTTCCTTCACGTGAAAAGGACATGCAACGTGAAGTGGGCTTTCTTTCAACAAGGGGGCTGTTTTGAGGCAGGCTGTAACACACATTGATACCTCCCCAAGCCCGTCTGCTCGATATGCCTAGACGTGACAAAGAGTTTAAACCACAGAGGTCTCCCCCCCCCCTTCCCCCCATTAAAAACAAATCTGAAAGAATCAGATCCTAAAAGGGAGGGAGCCTTTAAATAATGGTAAATTTACACAAATCTCTGTTCATACCCAGCCGGGGCTTCGCCCTGTTTCACATGCCCCTGATAACTTTGCCGTGAGGTAGTAAAACTGAATTCCTGTCTTATAATTGTATTTTTGGTATTCTGATAGACACTTCGGCAAATCTCAGTGGATAGTCTCACACCACCCTATTTCAGACATGGGGTCCTACTGCTACGGAAGTATAACGATCGGGAATATATATACGTACAGCAACAAAATCCATGTGCTTCTGGTTCCGGTCAACAATCAACTTGAGCACTGAGACGGTCTTTCCCCCGCTATCAAACAATTCCAAATGTATTTACCACTGCTTGTCAACTCTAAAGATGTTTCGAAATTGTCCCACTGTGCTTATTTTCCGACGAAACAGAATATGACAATACAATTTCTGTCCTTTGTCCTTGAACACAACAAAATCTCCAAAAGTGTTTTGATGTATAAATAGAATATTTGTATTCATAGTTAATATGTAAAGCGCGAAGAGCATATGTTACTGTAGTTCGCGCTATATAAGCTCTCACTCTCTCTCTCTCTC
>NW_027128793.1:0-5000 GCF_037325665.1 Littorina saxatilis
TTTGTTTGACAGTCTTTATGTCGGTCTGTCGGTCTGTGTGTCTGTTTGTCTGTCTGTCTGTCTGTCAGTCTGTTTTTATGTCTGCCTGTCTGATTGTTTCTTTCTCCCTATGTTTCCTTGCCTGCGTGTTTCCTTTTGTGTTGTTACGTTGTTATTGTTCTTTGCTTTTTGTTTGTGTGTATGTTGTCATAACATAAACGCGTGTTTTTACACCTATAACATTGCTCGGTTGATAGTATGCCAACATTGGTTCTTGTCAGGTTTTCACAAATACACACACACACACACACACACACACACACACACACACACACACCTCACACCACTCACACACACACACACACACACACACACATGCACACACTAACATACACACACACACACACACACACACACACGCACGCACACACACACACACACACACACACACACACACACACACACACACACACACACACACACACACACACACACACACACACACACACATACACATGTACGAATGATACTTTTCTGGCAAACCGTTTTTATTTCCACATTATTAGTTGTGTTGATATGTTAATCGTTGCTGCGAAATATTTTCGCAGGTTATATACCAATGAGTTTTGTGTTTCCTTAAGCCTAGCATGTGAAATGTGAGGCACTTAAGAATAATCTGAGGTATTGATTACCTCAATAGTTACTGCTGAATCTTATTGTAACCAAAGTTAGATTGGTGCGCATAGCCTTTCATATCATAGCGGGTTTGCTTTCATTGTTGCATAGTTTGTAATCCCGAAATTCGAAATTAATTATTGCGATTACTTCCAAAGCAAGTTTGCTCTCGCTTCTTGCTTCAAATAAAAACAAAACATACAAGACAATAAGTCAGTAAGCCCTTTATCTGGTGTATAAGAACACAATCATTCCCATCCAAACAAGAAACAGAGATCTACAGATATTGCTTTTGATACAGGACACATGACAATTTCCGTTTCCGGCAGTTCCCTCCTACCACTAACAAACAAACACGGAAAGTTACATAGAGCACAACATAGCGTCCTAAAAACTGTCTTGAAAACAAAATTACTACACACAAAAAGCTACTAAAACTGTAAAGCAAAGCACTAGTTTACTCAAATATACCACTTGCTTTTCAAGGGACAAACATCATATTTCCCATGATGTTGCAATTCGTATCGAGCGCAGCAATCTACGTCACAGTGACGACATACTGATTGTTTTGACGTCAGGAATCTCTGCACTCAAGAGTGTCAGCCAGTTGAACACGGCTTCCAAGATGTGTCTTGCCATTTTGTTGTTTTTCCGTCCATGGTACAAATTTAGATGTACACCAGCGATTTTCCTTAAATATTGCGCACTTGTGTCTATATAGGCCATTGTTCTTCAGGCATGTTTTTTTTCTGTCAAGGTCGTAAGGAGACAGTATCTTAGTCAAGGTCAGATCACGAGAATTGTGCCATGAACTGCTGCATCTGCCTCATGTAACCGAACATATCCACAGTTCCAGTGGTGTCTGAAACGAAACAAAGCAAAATACAGTGTCACAAATTGGGAAACAAACTGTGTTGTCTGCTTGAGCAATAATAAGATGCAGGTCATGCGATGTGATGGTAGCCCTGTCGCGGCAGTACGCTTTTAAGCGCAACAGTCATTTTTCTATGGCACAGCAACAAACACTATCACATGTTGGAAAATCTAAGTCGACTAGCATTAAAAAATAAAAAAAGGAAAAAGTTGCATGGTTTTCTGTAGCCTATTTCCCCACCATCAAATGAAAAGAGCTGCATCTTACTCGCACCATTCAACTCACACAGTCATCTACCTCGCTTGACCTGCACCCGGGCTTTCTTTTGTCAAACTGTCATTACTTCGAATTGCACTGATTTTGTCTTCATAAAATAATTATGTCGTGTTTTAACAATGTTTATACAACTCCTGCAATGCAACCGAGGGGTGGATTAAATCTAGTTGATTATTTTTAGACAAGTGAGAAATTAGAACGAACTACTTTGATTACACCAAAAATCACACGTGGATTATTCGAAGTAAGAATAAAGAGGGCTAAAAAATAATCAACACTAGAATTTATTTTTAGAACATTTGAAACCCAGACGATTGGACCCTGTTGCGGAAGAATACGTACAACGTTGACTCAAAACTGTAACAACAATGGCTGACGTGTATGAAGTACACGCATACCTCGCCAGGTTTGTCAAGTTCTGTGACTAGTCGACAGACGATGCCATTTGCTTTGTGTGTGTTTTTGTTGTTGCTTACTGTACGTGTAAAATCCAGTTCTTTAACAGGCAACACACCTTGCAAATTTCCAGAAGCTGCAATCTGAAGCGACCTATCTCTGATTCTAGCAGACGATCTCTCCAATGTTTAACACAAAATCAGCAAACTCTCCTGTCACATAGAACGTCCATTATATAGTGCAATGTTGAAATGAAGTTACCGGTCTGAAACATTTAGTCGTTTCTTCTGAGACAATCCTTGTTCTCTTATCATCTACAGATTTACCGCAGTCTTCACCACGCGAATTCACAACAGAAGTCAGACTTTCGAACATATACAATCTACGTAGGCAAGCACGATACGTCATGACGTCATATGATTCCTAGCATATTGACGTAATGCTAAACATCCGGTTATCCCGAGTTTTCTCCGTAATACATGTCCGTGGGTTTTTCAATGTTCGGTTATTTCCGTGGCTTCATGCGGAAAGGGAACCGTCGTCTGCTATCAACGACATGGACCATTCTGGTCCTTGTTGCTGACAAAAACATGATTTTAACACAGAATGTAATGTCAGAATAGCTATATAAACGCTGTTGTGTTTTAATCGTAGCAATGGGGTCCGATATTTAGACCAGACAAGTATAATGCCGACGAGTCGGAGACTAAGAATAAAGTAAAAGAATAGGGACTATTTGAATGACGCGCATTTGACACTCTGAGTGATTAGGCTGAAATGAAATTGCGTACAAAATGTCGTCTGCATGACTGCATGTTCGACCCGTGTTGTTCGTTGTATAAATAGCTTAAACAATGACAACTCGTTGATTACTGGAAAATAAACCACTCGTGGGTATTTGCAGCCGCTTGGTAATTCACTCGTGTGCTCCGCACACTCGTGAATTACCAAGCGGCTGCAAATACCCACTCGTGGTTTATTTTCCAGTAATCAACTCGTGGTCATTGTTTAAGCTCTATTTGTATCACACGCTGTCAATTTATTCTTTAGGTTTAAACAAATTACGTCTAGCGCCATATCGAGGCGTCCTATCCATACCATGATCGCTCTCTATGGAGAGCCCCAAGGGTGTTAAGATAAGATAAGATACGAAAACTTCAATGTCCATTTTCATTTTACTCAAACATAAGAATTTTTCTGTTGGCACCACATCGCATCTTTAATAACACAAAGACACGATAAAAAAAAGCTTACATTGCGGTAAACGTTCAAACGAAAGGTGCTTGTATGTAACAGCCTGGCGTTGTCTGTGATCGGAATAATTATGATGGTTTGGTTTAAACAAGAATATGTTGTTGTTTTTTTATCATGACTTGAACAATATATATTATCGCCATTAGGAATTCTAACTTAAGCATAGTGCTTATTTCAATCAATCCTAGTGGAAACATAACAGTGGTAAGCATGATGGCGGATTAAATCGAAATACTCTTTTCAGAATACTATAACAAACACAAAAGCAAGATACAAAAACTGAACATACCAAATAATCTACTTGAAGTACGCTGAAAGCCAAAGGTGGCAACTAGTTTTCATGTCATGGACACTTACTTAATTTTGAAGAAATATTTTTTTCTATGGCGTTGTATAGAAATATTAGATACTTGGTCTTTGATGTTATTCTCTAAATGCTATTTCCAGTTTAAAAAAATTGACAGGAAATGTGGACTTTCATGCATTCGATGACGTTTCATGCAAAGACAGTACGGTATAAGTTTGTTTGGTACTTTGCTATTGTTATTATTTTGCTCATTTCAGGACAAGATGTGGGATTAACAATTTATTAATTTACATTTATGTTGCGTTATAAAGTGCACAGCGCTCTGGTTAACAATTTCTGTTGCAACTCTTTGCTATTCATTAACTGTTTCTTGTTTGATTTCTTGTTCCTTTGACACAGTTTGACTGGACATACCAAATAATCCTCATGAGAGTCCAATGTGGAAATGAAAAGATCAAGTTTGCTTTTGAAATAAAGTTTTTCTTGTCAAAGAACGAAAAAAAAAAAAAAAAAAAAAAAGCAAGATACAAAAACAAACAGGAACTGGATGGGGTTAGTAATACAGAAGGTAATACAAACAAAAGCTGTTTTTTTTTAAACTACAAAAAATAAACCGGGACAACGAGGGAACAAAACAAGTCGCGTAAGGCGAAATAATAACATTTAGTTAAGCTGTCGAACTCACAGAATGAAACTGAACGCACTGTTTTATTCACCAAGACCACATATATAATACTCGTAGTTTCGTCAGTCCACCACTCGTGGCAAAGGCAGTGAAATCGACAAGCCATGCAGAATAGTGCGGTAGTGGTTGCGCTGTGCTGCATAGCACGCTTTTCTGTACCTCTCTTCGTTTTAACTTTCTGAGCGTGTTTTTAATCCAAACATATCATATCTATATGTTTTTGGAATCAGGAACCGACAAGGAATAAGATGAAATTGTTTTTAAATCGATTTCGGAAAATTAATTTTAAACATAACTTTTATATTTTTAATTTTCGGAGCGTGTTTGTAATTCAAATATAACATATGTATATGTTTTTGGAATCAGAAAATGACGCCGAGTAAGATGCAATTGTTTTTGGATCGATTAATAAAAAAATAATTGTAATTACACGTTTCCGATTTTTAATGACCAAACTCATTAATTATTATTTAAGCCACCAAGCTGAAATGCAATACCAAAGTCCGGCCTTTGTCAAAAATTGCTTTGCCAAAATTTCTATCAATTTGATATAA
>NW_027128793.1:10000-19498 GCF_037325665.1 Littorina saxatilis
TTTTGTCCATATTCCAAAGTTGACAAGAACAACTAAAGGTACGCTTATGACATGTATTTGTTAACATTATCTGACATTTGTCTTGTTTATTTTGAAATAAGTCGGATGTGTCCTCTAAACGTCCGTGACGCATATGTACATAATATATGTGTATAGGTAAAACTAGTGACACATTGTTGTCATGGTGTGTTTCTTCTGTTGACTGGTAATTTGTCAAACAAAAGTGAAACAAAGCCGACAATTAGGAAGAAGGTCGGGGTTACATAGTGTGTGGGGGTGTGGCTGGCCAGGGGGCGTGTGGGGGTGTGGCTCGCCAGGGGGCGTGTGGGTGTGTTTTGAAGTTAGGGTACAGTTACAACGCGCCTTTCATGTTTAATGTATTAGAATTAATATTTTCTTAACCCTACCTCGTTCAAATACATCAACGGTCCATTTTGGTAACCTATTTATTTATTTCCAATTGTTTCTGGACAAAGCAACTAATATAAGTCAACAGAAAACAAATATTGTGTGGTGTATACCTTTCTTTCTTTTTTTTTAGAAGAAAGAAACACAGTCCGAGACGCTCACATAATCACAACAGCGCAATGTTTTGTAGTCGGATAGATGTAGACATACTGCTTGACCCAAAACGTGACCACGAAGATTCCACCTGAGGAGTTCTCGTTGTCTTCCCGCTATTCGTCTTCTGAATGTTATGAACATATGTCCTTGCTTACACTGACAACAATGCGTGAGGGAGAGTGAGACCTAACGTCAAAATCGTGAACATCGTATTTGCAAAATGACCTTGGGAATTAAGAGCATTGTGAGTTCGTTCTGTCCTCCCTGTGTCCGATAGGACGTTACCACTTGCACGTACATACCGCTTGCAGACAGACAGACAGACAAACAGACAAGCAGACATACGGACAGACATATATACATACACACATACATATACACAGACAGACTGACAGACGCTCACACACACACACACACACACACACACACACACACACACACACACACACACACACCCACGCAGACTCATGGTAGGCTTGGATGTCGGGTCTGAAGAATCGCTGCTCCAGGATTAGACATTAGACATTACACAAGTTTAGATCAAAGAAAATGACAAATACAAGATAAAATATGTTAGAAATGGTAACGTCTGTCATACTTCTAATCCATTTCCTTGAATACAAATTTAAATCATAATATATGTTGAGAGCTGCGCAGTAGCTTTGAAAGGCCGCACTTGCCACATGTAATCCGGTTATAATCCAAACGTGACAGTTCCGTTTTTCATGAGTGGTATGTTTTTCTGTGACTTAAACAGGTATGTTAAGTTTAAAATGCATTCCCCTAGTACGTCTATCTCTTTCATTTACCATCGCGCAAATGATCACAGAATCTTGCCGAATGTTACGTTTACTGCATTGCAATCTTCAACTGGAACTTTCGCCGCGTCTTGTTCTTGTGAGTTCATACGCGTGTTTATTTTCTTGTCTAAACGCCACCTACTGTGTACGATAACAAAAAAAGTGGATGTAAGTCAAATATAACAAACCATCGATTTTGTTTCATAATAAGTATGGTTTTAACTAATTTTCTTAGATCTGTAAAAACCTTCTCTGCCTTCGTGGTTTCACTTTCTTTTACCTCCCATTGTCAGCTTGACAAAAAGTCAATTCCTGCCCCTTGGCCGCGTTCCCTGTGCTGAATATTTGGAGGAAATATAATTATTGTCTTTACCACCCTCCCAAAATGTCACCTCACCGTCCACCCCCCCCCCCCCCCACCTTTCCCACTTTCACATTAGTGGTGCATTCCTTTCTCTATCTGTTTGACTTGTGGGAACAAATCACATCCCTCCTGCTGTTTGCCTGTCTCTTTATCTCTATACATGTATTTCTGTCTGTCTGTCGTCTGTTATGTCTGTCTGTCTATCTGTCTGTCTGTCTGTCTGTCTGTCTGTCTGTCTCTCTCTCTCTCTCTCTCTCTCTCTCACTTAAGCTACTGTATCACAAACCACCGTTCATTGATCAACTCATTCACAACATAATCATCAGTTACATTGTTACAAGCCATTACCAACACGAACCAGACAAAGGGATAGGAGAAATTTGACAACATTATAGTCGACCTTACTCAGCAAAGACACTCTGGACATCCGCTGATGGTTTAGCAGACACGCATCTGTCCCGAGCTTCATGCCAGCCGTGTCAAAAACATAACTTGCCCGCTTTACATCGACGCCATTTTCCTTCACCCCACCAACCCTTCACATCACCCCTTGCGCGCCGCGTCTGTCAAAATGTTGGCCTGTACATAGGGTCACTATGTCACTGTCTCGCGGACCCACGCGCGAACTATTTTGGTTGTCCCCCTTTCTGTTTCCTGTCTTTTCCGCCATTCTTCCTCCATTCTGTCATGTTCAGACTTCAACCCCAAGGGCGGGGGGGGGGGTCAGATTGTCTTGAAGTGTTTACACGCCCATTCCTTATTTTTCTCATTTCGTTTTTGTCGTTATTTCACTTTGTCTTACTGGATGTGTGTCTCAATGTATGTTTGTCTCTCACTCTGTGTCTGTTCGTTTGTAAGTATGTCTGTCGTCATGTTTGTCTGCCTCTTCCACTGTCTGTCTCAGTGTCTGTATGTATGTCTGTCTGTCTGTCTGTCTGTCTGTCTGTCTGTCCGACTTTCTGTCTGTCTGTCTGTATGTATGTATGTCTGTCTTAAAAGGAAAGGAGCAAGCAAGTCAGACCAGTATCTCTGAATTACGAGAACAATGAATGCACTCAACAAGATAGTGACATACATCGCGAGAATACATACTTTCCCTGCATCATTCACAGCGGCAGATGGAGAATACTATTCAAGGCAGCATTCATTATAACAAAGGCCAAGCCTCAACACTCAGGAATACAATACAATGCTATTGTTTCTTTACGCTGTAAATAATACACGGCTCTAGTAACAAATAGTATTATTATGTGAGTGCATCTTAATTAAGCTGACGCAGCACAACAGAACGTGGGTGCAATGCATGCTCATTATTTGAGGCAATTACACTTATCACAAAGTGACTGCATCCCCCCCTCCCCCCCCTGCTATTCCTTAACCACAATTCCGCGTGTACAAACCGACCACAAAATCACCGCTTCGAGACTACTTATTATTTCCTAACAATAATTCCACTGTAACAACCTGACCGCAAAGTGGCCGATGTACGACCTCTAGTCATGCCGCCTACATGCTGCTATAATGTATACCTGTTCACCTAGTAACCCCCATTGAACTATTTCCCGACTTCGCACTTACAATAACTCTACCTCTACTTAAATTAATGTACTCTAACAACACCTATACACTTTCTTTCTTGGCAAAAGTTGCATAGCCCATTTATTGTACAATATGCGCTTTTGTTCCTAAATAATATAATAAACAATTATAAATACAATATTCCTTATTAACTTTTGTTCATACCATAAACATATATAAACACAATCTACACTTTGTTATATAATCCAAGGTAATAGCACTGAACGGTATTGCAAAAATGAAGACAGTCATGATTTCGTGAGCCAAGCAAATCAATATGCATGCATACTTTTTAGAATACACGTAGATTATACAACACTGCCTGTAGCACATACATACAGAGACAGACCGACAGACAGACAGACAGACAAACAGACAGAGAGACAGATGGAAACAACGATAGTCTGTGTCTATTTGTCAGTGAAAACTAACATGGTCACGTCACTCTAACAAACCTCCCTCTTCATCGCACATCGGCCTACCGGCAGACAGAAGTCCATCCCGAAATCATTGTCTCCGCTAGCTATAACCTTCACATGCCAACATTATGTATTGAGTACAGACTTAGTTCTTCGCAAAACCGTTTCGACCACTCTCAATCAGTGTCGCGCTATAGATGGCTATATATATGCATTGTCTGACAGTAACGGCATCCCTTACAAGGAATTATTGCCTCCTCTCGCTATAACCTTCACCTGCCAACCTGTTATAATGAGTACAGACTTAGTTCTTCGCAAAACCGTTTTGATCACTCTCACTGTCGCGCTTTAAATGGCTATAATTATATGCATTGTCTGACGGTAACGGCGTCCTTTACAAGGAATTATTGCCTCCTCTAGCTATAACCTTCACCTGCCAACCTGTTATAATGAGTACAGACTTAGTTCTTCGCAAAAACCGTTTCGATCACTCTGAATGTCGCGCTATAGATGGCTATATACGCATTATCTGACGGTAACGGCGTCCTCTACAAGGAATTATTGCCTCCTCTAGCTATAACCTTCACCTGCCAACCTGTTATAATGAGTACAGACTTAGTTCTTCGCAAAACCGTTTCGATCACTCTCACTGTCGCGCTATACTGTGATGGCTGTATATGCATTGTCTGACAGTAACGGCGTCCCTTACAAGGAATTATTGCCTCCTCTCGCTATAACCTTCACCTGCCAACCTGTTATAGTGAGTACAGACTTAGTTCTTCGCAAAACCGTTTCGATCACTCTCACTGTCTCTGGCTATGACAGTAACGGCGCCTTTACCCGGATTGCCTCCCCCCCCTCCCCCACCCCCACTCTATCCATAACCTTCACCTGCCAACGTCATGCAGTGAGAAGTCTTCTGTGTTCGACGCTAGACGATTTCGATCACTCCCACTGTCTCAATGAAGCTGATTATGAATTGTCTGACAGTTACGGCGTCCATTACAAATCTTGTCCCTGAGGAACACGACAATAAATCAATGGTATCCCGGTCCTGGTAAGTATGATATATTGGCCTCGCGTGCCATCATGTTAGCTAACTAAGGAACACCCACGTGTCAATTATGCACCTGCACTGTATATATGGTTGTTTGGTTGGTCGTTCGTCCTTCGTTTTCGAAGATGACCGCAGACTCTTGATGTGCTTGGATGTCGGGTCTGATGGGTCCGGAGATGACGGATGCGGTCAATCCGGGCCAGGAATCCCTGTATAGGTACTCATGGACGTGCTAAACGTATTCTCTTGATTTGGGTAATGTGACCTACAGATTTTCAGAACAAGTCCTCGCTAGGTGCGTAGAGACTGTATAGCGTGTTTATTGTAGTTCAAGATTTAAGTTGTCAAGATTGGCATGCCTTGTTTTGGATATTTGGATGTAATACATTATTAGTCGAAACAAAATCGATGGAGTAAGGTTGGAATAACTGTGTTGTCAGAAGAAAATAAAACCGTATTTTTACATTTAGTCAAGTTTTGACTAAATGTTTTAACATAGAGGGGGGGAATCGAGACGAGGGTCGTGGTGTATGTGTGTCTGTCTGTCTGTCTGTGTGTGTGTGTGTAGAGCGATTCAGACTAAACTACTGGACCGATCTTTATGACATTTGACATGAGAGTTCCTGGGTATGATATCCCCAGACATGTTTTTAATTTTTTTGATAAATGTCTTTGATGACGTCATATCCGGCTTTTCGTGAAAGTTGAGGCGGCACTGTCACGCTCTCATTTTTCAACCAATTTGGTTGAAATTTTGGTCAAGTAATCTTCAACAAAGCCCGGACTTCGGTATTGCATTTCAGCTTGGTGGCTTAAAAATTAATTATGGCTTTGGTCATTAAAAATCTGAAAATTGTAAAAAAAAAAATTTGTTTTTTAAAACGATCTAAATTTACGTTCATCTTATTCTCCATTATTTTCTGATTCCAAAAACATATAAATATGTTATATTTGGATTAAAAACAAGCTCTGAAAATTAAAATATAAAAATTATTATCAAAATTAAATTTTCGAAATCAATTTAAAAGCACTTTCATCTTATTCCTTGTCGGTTCCTGATTCCAAAAACATATAGATATGATATGTTTGGATTGAAAACACGCTCAGAAAGTTAAAACGAAGAGAGGTACAGAAAAGCGTGCCATCCTTCTCAGCGCAACTACTAACCCGCTCTTCTTGTCAATTTCACTGCCTTTGCCATGAGCGGTGGACTGACGATGCTACGAGTATACGGTCTTGCTGCGTTGCATTGCGTTCAGTTTCATTCTGTGAGTTCGACAGCTACTTGACTAAATGTTGTATTTTCGCCTTACGCGACTTGTTCTCTTTTTATATTTAGTCAAGTTTTGACTAAATATTTTAACATCGAGGGGGAATCGAAACGAGGGTCGTGGTGTATGTGCGTGCGTGTGTGCGTGTGTGCGTGCGTGCGTGTGTGTGTGTGTGTGTGTGTGTGTGTGTAGAGCGATTCAGACTAAACTACTAGACCGATCTTTATGAAATTTGACATGAGAGTTCCTGGGTATGAAATCCCCGAACGTTTTTTTCATTTTTTTGATAAATGTCTTTGATGACGTCATATCCGGCTTTTCGTGAAAGTTGAGGCGGCACTGTCACGCCCTCATTTTTCAACCAAATTGGTTGAAATTTTGGTCAAGTAATCTTCGACGAAGCCCGGACTTCGGTATTGCATTTCAGCTTGGTGGCTTAAACATTAATTAATGACTTTGGTCATTAAAAATCTGAAAATTGTAAAAAAAAATAAAAATTTATAAAACGATCCAAATTTACGTTTATCTTATTCTCCATCATTTGCTGATTCCAAAAACATATAAATATGTTATATTCGGATTAAAAACAAGCTCTGAAAATTAAATATATAACAATTATTATCAAAACATTTTTTTCGAAATCAATTTAAAAACACTTTCATCTTATTCCTTGTCGGTTCCTGATTCCAAAAACATATAGATATGATATGTTTGGATTAAAAACACGCTCAGAAAGTTAAAACGAAGAGAGGTACAGAAAAGCGTGCTATCCTTCTCAGCGCAACGAATACCCCGCTCTTCTTGTCAATTCCACGGGCACTGCCTTTGCCACGGGCGGTGGACTGACGATGCTACGAGTATACGGTCTTGCTGAAAAATGGCAGCTACTTGACTAAATATTGTATTTTCGCCTTACGCGACTTGTTTTTCTTTTCTGTTGTGTCTCTTGTCAAATGCCGATCTAGGTCGAGGTTCTTGTGGATGTTTGGGTTTGGTTGTCCTGAATCACACGTTTCAATAGTTTAACCTTTTTTTAAATTATTATTATTCGTGCGGCGGTTGTCTTGTTATTGCTGTATCATTTTACCCGATATCTTTCCAGGCTGATGCACTTCTCGGTCAAGGCTGGCTAATTGACACCAGGGCGTGGGTGGGGATGTAGCTCAGTCGGTAGCGCGCTGGATTTGTATCCAGTTGGCCGCTGTCAGCGTGAGTTCGTCCCCACGTTCGGCGAGAGATTTATTTCTCAGAGTCAACTTTGTGTGCAGACTCTCCTCGGTGTCCGAACACCCCCGTGTGTACACGCAAGCACAAGACCAAGGGCGCACGAAAAAGATCCTGTAATCCATGTCAGAGTTCGGTGGGTTATAGAAACACGAAAATACCCAGCATGCTTCCTCCGAAAACGGCGTATGGCTGCCTAAATGGCGGGGTAAAAAACGGCCATACACGTAAAATTCCACTCGTGCAAAAACCACGAGTGTACGTGGGAGTTTCAGCCCACGAACGCAGAAGAAGAAGAAAGAAGAAGACACCAGGGCAAATACACCATGTCTTCTGTCTTTTTGGTTTGTTGCACGACGCTGGCCGATGATGAACGAAGTATCATTTTCATTTCATTTTTTCATTTCATTTTCATTACTTTATTGTCCCATCGCTGGGAAATTCGGGTCGCTTCCTCCCAGTGGAAAGCTAGCAGCAACGGAGTCGCGCTACCCAGGTGTCTGCGTGTTTAGGTGTATTCAGCCACCTGCACTTATGGCAGACTGACCAAGGTCTTTTACGTGCCATTGTGATGACACGGGGGTGGGACATGGCTTCCGTCTCTGGGTCTGCACATAAAGTTGACCCGTGTCCGTCCCGGCCCGAATTCGATCCTGCGACCTTCCGATCACAAGTCCAGTGCTCTACCAACTGAGCTACCGGGTATCCAGGCATTCGAGACCAAGTACTTGAGGAAACTGCTTCAAACACCATACAAAGAGCAATAAGCCAACGACTATGTTAGACTGAGCATATTGGGCCCCCAAGAACCTCTGCTGGCTACCGTCAAGCGTAGAAAGTTGGTGTGGTTCAACCATGTCACAAGGCATGACACCCTCTTCAAAACCATCCTACAAGGCAGTGTCGAAGGAGGACGCAGACGTGGAAGACAACGGAAGAGCTGGTCCGACAACGTTAAAGAATGGACCAGATGAGCTTCCCTGACCTCCTGTCGACGGTCCACAACAGAACAGCCTGGAGAAGGGTCTCTGCCTCCTGAGCCCTCACGTCCCCCCGACAACTATCCCAGTCAGGGGACTGATTAATGATGACGATGACGATGACGATGACGATGACGATGATGATGATGATGATGACGAGGACGTCGACGACGGCGACGCTTGACGGATGACGACGACGACGACGACGACGACGACGACGACGATTGTTGATTCATGATTATGATGATGATGATGATGATGATGATGATGATGATGATGACGAGCACGACGCCCTGCGGGAAAAGAAAGATCGTCGTTGTCTGGTTATTGCTGTGTTACTTTCCTTAATATTTTGGCAGGTTGACGCATTTCTGTGTTCTCGGGCAAGTTTTGGAAAAGAAAGCTTGGGTATCTTGATGTTTCATTGCTTTTGCTGTGGTTACTGCGCCAACAAGGTGCTTTTCCGCGGGAAAGACTGTCCTTGTCTCAGTATTCCTGTATCACGTTCCTCTATCTCTTTCCAGGCTGGTGCACCCGGTCAAAACTCGTGTCTAAATGTAGAAAGGAAGAGAAGGGGAAGAAGACAAGACAAAATCCACGTTAAAAATGTAATCAGAAAAAAGTAAAAAGATTCAAAACTAAAGTTAAATTCACAAGAAACACAAACTAGGGACAAATCACAAACTAGGGACAAATGCAGAATGACGCAGCAGTACATACAGTGTGTACGTTATGCAGGGGCTTGTGAATGTATCCCAGTGTGTGGATAAACCTACTCTCTCAACATCAAAGCAAAGAAGGGTGACAAGAGCCGGTGGTCATAAAAAGAAAAGCTGTAGGCCCTAATCCAAGTAAGGATGAACGCTAAAAGAGGCAAAGGCGAAGATGTCAATGATACAAAGTGCAAGTAAACACATTCGCATGACATCCCAATCCTCGTAAATGTGAGTACCTGCACTGCGAAAGAGTTTGCTAAAAGTGACACGTTTTCTGAAAGAGGTTTAACGGGAAAAGAGGGAAGGTTTTAACAAATCCTGTTGTGTTTGAAATTAGCTCTAAGTGTTTACGTGAGGTGGATAGAATGATGCCTATGTCATTAGAATGCAAAACTGCATACAGTGGTTCGTGCAATGTGAGGCCCCTTCCATGAGAGGACACTTCCCATGACAGGACACCTTCTGTTGTCCCTTTGTTTAATATCTAAATCAAAATGTACCTGCTATGACAGGCCACCTGCAATT
>NW_027128794.1:0-22500 GCF_037325665.1 Littorina saxatilis
TTCTCTGTCTACGCCCGTTTACGAACACTTACCTCCCTTTACATAATATGCAGAACATAGGGTGTCATAGTACCAAAGAAACTGTTCTATACTATTTTTTCAAAACATTGGCGTCTCCTCCACCAGCCCTGATGATTACATGCCAGATGGGCGTTCGGGAAACCCTTAACAAGGGACGTTACTTGCGTGATCTGGAGTGGCGTCCCTTCTGTTGCGTGGGTTCAAAATGGCATCGTTTTTTTCCCCAGCTCTAGCGTTTATAATTATTATGAGAAAAAGACAAGTGTTGGCCTACCGACTGACGTGCCCATTTTAGTTGTTGTTGTTGTTGTTGTTGTTGTTGTTGTTGTTGTTGTTGTTGTTGTTGTTGTTGTTGTTGTTGTTGTTTGTTTTTGGGTTTTGGGTTCCAAGTTAGCATAGCAACGTCTTTCTTTTTTGGTAGCCTGACGTCAACAAGGGAAAAGTAGGTTACTTGCGTGGGTGGTAGAAGAAAATAAAAATAGAACAAAGCTGGAGAAAAAAAAAGGCAAACAGACAGGGCATTATTGATACGATGCCAGCTTTAAATTTTTGTTATCATTCTTATTTGTTTGTTTTTTGCTTAATGCCATAGTTGATCCCACATTGAGCGTTAGGCTAATTGGAGTGCAAAAGTGCAAGCTGCCAATTGCCCATAACATGAAAACAAGAGAGTTCCATCAGGTGCATTCCGTTACTGCAATCACAGGAAAGGAAAAGGGGAGAACAATCGATTTACACAATCGTTACGTTTGCGTAAATGAGAGTGCCTGAGGTCACCACTCTTGATGCAAAGATAGCTTCGTGCTTACTAATTACACACATGCACGCCGCATGATCGCATGTACGCACTCACGCACGCGCTCAGGCACCAACACACAAGAATGAACACAAACATATTTAAATGCACGTACACACATCTACGGACGTGTAAATGCCTGAATGCCTGTGCATTCAAATACAACTGAGCATGAGCACATACACACACACACACACCCAACACACACACAACACACACACACACACACACACACACACACACACACACACATACACACACACATACACACCCAACACACACACACAATAATAACAAAAGTGTTGCAAATACGTAAACTTCGGCTTTCCTTTCTCTTTTTCTTTTCAAACGCTTATCGAGATAATGCATTGCGGATGCCTTATTGCTTTGTCTATAACTGACTTAATCCTCGTTGCTCCTGGTAGAGCATAGTAGGGCCTGTGTAGCAGCTGCTCTTCTTTTACTTCCTCCGGTTTCTGTCTTCTTGTGGCCGCCTCCAAGGTGCGACAAACAGGTGTAAGAGAAAACGTTGTCCGCTGAGTAAAAGAAAAAATGGAGAGAACACAGTTCACAGCCGTGTGTGTGTGTGTGTGTGTGTGTGTGTGTGTCCTAAAACCGATAGTCCACAGCCAGAAAAATTGTCCTAGACTTTCAGCGTACACATTTTCCCAGGACATTAAGTCCTAGCTTATTTTTAGGGGACGGACTGTGGGTCCTGAGGGTCCTATGTTCCTTTTACACATTTTCCGCCGGACTTTCAAACAGCCAGACACTTCATCCTTTCACATCGGTGGCTTTCTTCCCAACAATCATTTACACCGCTCCAGATATTTCCTTATTTTTACAATGTCAATGGCATGAGAACATTCTTCCGCATAAACAAATACCAACAATCAAATGCCTTGCTGCTTTGCATGAAGACAGGGATTTTTGTGCTGATTTAATTTCCCAGACTGATATAGTTGTAAGGTATTATAATGAATTCAAGAAAAATGCCAACTCTGCACAAAAAGTTAACTGGCGCTTGATATTTCATAAGTTCTTAAATAGAAGAAGTCACTTACCCCATGTTAAAGCTCGTACAAGCATAGAGAATACTACATTGCTTGCTGTGTCGTACCTTATTTACACGAGCTGCTTATTTAACAAATTGAACTGCGAGCGAAAGCGGTTTGATCAATATTTGAAAAAGCAACGAGTGTAAATCCGGTACGACACAGCAAGCCATGTAGTATTCTGTTTATCCTATATATTGTACTTGCGTGCCTTCTGCTCCAAACATCCCGGAGTCGACGCGTCCAAATCAAAGACGCTTCTTATGGAATCTTGATCTCTTCCAAAGCCTTGTGAAATCTTTGACGTCAAAGCAAAGAGACGTCACTTTAGAAAGTATAGCGTGACGTGTTAACTCTACAAAATCTTCCAGGGAAAACAGCAAGTGCAAAATTGTTTAGATACTTACGTTTGTCTCGGTTACTGTGACATCATGAGCAGTAGAAAATTAGGTCCCTACCAGATTAGTTTGACACGACCTCATTTACATGATATAATAACGTGTGAATTGAACGATATTAGTAGTTATCGTTAGATGTGGCTGTGATATCCACATTTATCAGTCACAATGTCGAGAAAGGAGGAATCATATCAGATCAAGGCGTAAGGCGAGATCTGATATGTTTCCGCCTTTTGAGACATTGTGACTAAAATTAATATTATTCCGAATGTGTATAGTAAGGCCAAGTCATGTGTTTTGGTAGGTAACCAAAAGTCAGATTTCTTCCAATGTTTTACCGGTGTACATCAAGGGGAAAACTTGTCACCTGCATTGTTTGCTGTGTATTTAAATGATTTACAAGCTTATATGTTTGATAAAACTGAACACCTCCCTACTATTGAAAGAGAGGTTGCTATGTTGGACTTACAGCCGGATGATGCTGAGCTGATGTTTAAAATGTTTATTTTATTATATGCAGATGATACAACCATTTTAGCAGAATCCCCAGAAGCATTACAAGACTCGCTTAATGTGTTGTCCGAATACTGCGATCTGTGGAGTTTGCGGGTGAACGCCAAAAAAACGAAAATAGTTGTTTTTTCAAGAGGTAAAATACGAAAATTGCCATTATTTAAATACAAAGATGAATTAGTTGAGGTCGTGTTTGGTTTTCAATATTTGGGTCTATTTTTTAATTATAATAATAAGTTTAATAAATCACAAAAGTTGTTATATGATAAGGCCTCTCGAGCAATGTTTAGCTTGTTAAAGAAGTGTAGAAAATTGTCGTTGTCCATAGATATTCAAATTGAATAGTTGCACGGATTATGTTATATGGTTGTGAAGTATGGGGACCAAATTTGGTAAATTTAGCAACAAAATTGCAGCTACGTTTTTATAAGATTATTTTGAAATTGAGAAAGTCGACCCCAACGTGTATGGTATTAGGCGAATTAGGCAAATTTCCACTAGATGTCCTCGTAAAAAATAGAATATTTAGTTTTTGGTTTAAATTGGTGGATTGTAATAATAGTAATAAGTTTTCAAATGTATTGTACCGTTTTTTGCATCGCCTCTATGTAAATAACATATATGAAGCACCCTATCTAAAACATGTTGAAACAACTTTAAATGCTCTTGGTCTTAGTGGTTTTTGGCATGACCAGTTTAATTTACGATGTTCCAAAAAATTGTTTAAATTGAAAACGTTGCAATGCCTAACAGATCAATATATACAATCGTGGTTTTCAGAATTAAATGAAAAAGAAACTTGATTGAATTAATTATAGATTGTTTAAAGATACATTTATATTTGAAAATTATTTGAACATTTTACCCAATAACCTAGCACTCTCTTTTTTACGTTTTAGAACATTAAATTATAAATTGCCAATACAGAAAGGCCGAATGTTAAATATACCACATAACGAAAGAATATGTGTTAAATGCCAGTCTGGAGAACTCGGAGATGAATTTCATTATATATTTCAGTGTCATTTTTTGAAAATGTGAGGAAAAGGTTGATACCATTGTATTTTCGTAGAAATTCAAATGCAGTCAAATTTAAACATTTATTTGAATTAACAAAGAAACGAAAGTTATTGCATTTAATATATTTTATTAAGAGTATTTTGAAAGAGTTCTGATTATTTGATCACGTTTTTTTTTATTAAAACAAAAGCAAACACAGAAACATATACATTCCTGTAAAAAAAAAAAAGTATGATTACAATTATTTTGTTATGAATTAAGCTTGATTTATTTTCGGTTAATTAGAAGTATTGTGTCTCATTATTACACATATCTTTTTTGTCGTGTTTATTGCAATTTTTATTTATTTTATTCATGTAACCTTAGGTTTTTTTTAAAATAAATATTGACTTGACTTGACTTGACACCAATGTCACCCTGCGAGATTATTTCATTAACAAATTCTCACTGCATAGGCAGTTGATACTTTGGGCCTAGATATTTGTCAAACTTTTTTTATTTTGGTTTTATTTTGTGATCTTGACATCTTTAACGTGCGCAATGATCACAAGGGGGAAGCGCCTGGTTGATATACTGACAGAGAGTGTGCATAAAATGCTGACGCTGGAAAGTGGTACATTCCTCATCGAACTTTCGAAAATGCACAAACGGTGTTAAGTATAAAAATGTACAGAAACCCCCAGATCGATTTCGATCACTTCAGGGCAATTTTTCAAACGTCCATCAACTCTAATGACAGTTTTTTCGTTTCGTTTAGTTTCGTTTCTTTCTTTCTCTCTTTCTTTCTGTCTTTCTTTCTATCTTTCTTTCTTTCTTTCTTTCCCTTTAGTGTATGATTATTTTTATATTTGTACACGAAAACCTACCATGTTTTGTGGTTTATTTGAGTCCGAACGCCTGGTAGCTTGGTATTTTAGTCATGTTTTCCGTTTATTAAACCAAGCCTCTCCCTCCTCCCCCATCCCGCTCTACTTCTCCCTATCCCGACTCTTACTTTTGGGTGGGCTTTTTTTTTCTTTTGCGGAGAAGAAAACAAGGAAAGACAGAAACGAGTCGGAACCTGGTTGACAGTTTTGGAAATGAGGGGAACAGGCGTGCTAATGGGCTGAATATTGACATGGGGGAAGGAGGGGGCGCGAGGACGGGGGTAGGAGATGGAGGGGGGGAGGGGGTTAGAGGAGGGGTGTCATTCTGTGTACTTGCATTCTCCTAAATGCCAGCTTCTCAGCGGATCCGGTTGAATTACAAAGCATATCTAGCCCGGTCACTTCCCCCTGTCGATAGTCGAACATCCATCTCTGTCACACACTTTTTTTTCTTCTTCAGTGTCTGTGAGTGTTGTTCTCTTTTTTCAGGTAGTTACATTTAGTCAAGTTATGACTAAATGTTTTAACATAGAGGGGGGAATCGAGACGAGGGTCGTGGTGTATGTGTGTGTGTGTGTATGTGTGTGTGTGTGTGCGTGCGTGCGTGTAGAGCGATTCAGACCAAACTACTGGACCGATCTTTATGAAATTTGACATGAGAGTTCCTGGGTATGATATCCCCGGACTTATTTTTCATTTTTTTTGATAAATGTCTTTGATGACGTCATATCCGGCTTTTCGTGAAAGTTGAGGCGGCACTGTCACGCCCTCATTTTTTAACCAAATTGGTTGAAATTTTGGTCAAGTAATGTTCGACAAAGCCCGGACTTCGGTATTGCATTTCAGCTTGGTGGCTTAAAAACTAATGAGTGAGTTTGGTCATTAAAAATCGGAAACTTGTAATTAAAATTATTTTTTTATTAAACGATCCAAAAACAATTTCATCTTATTCCTCGTCATTTTCTGATTCCAAAAACATATACATATGTTATATTTGGATTAAAAACAAGCTCTGAAAATTAAAAATATAAAAATTATGATCAAAATTAAATTTCCGAAATCGATTTAAAAACTATTTCATCTTATTCCTTGTCGGTTCCTGATTCAAAAAACATATAGATATGATATGTTTGGATTAAAAACACGCTCAGAAAGTTAAAACGAAGAGAGGTACAGTAACTTGAAGCGTGCTATGAAGCACAGCGCAACCGCTGCCGCGCCAAACAGGCTCGTCACTTTCACTGCCTTTTGCACTAGCGGCGGACTACGTTCAGTTTCATTCTGTGAGTTCCACAGCTTGACTAAATGTAGTAATTTCGCCTTACGCGACTTGTTAGCCTTGACGGCGTAGGCGGGACGGGAATAGTGTTTGTGGGTACGGGGGGGGGGGGGGGGGGGGGGCAGGGGGGGTGGGAGGGGGGGGAGGGCGGGGTGTGTGTGTGTGTGTGAGGGAGTTGTGGGGTGTCGTTGCGAAAAGGCTAATGTTCAGGGACCGTGTGTGTGTGTGTGTGTGTGTGTGTGTGTGTGTGTGTGTGTGTGTGTGTGTGTGTGTGTGTGTGTGTGTCTGTCTGTCTGTCTGTCTGTCTGTCTGTCTGTCTGTCTGTCTGTCTGTCTGTCTGTCTGTCTGTCTGTCTGTCTGTCTGTCTGTATATGAAGCTTTCCATCTGTGTTTGTCTGCTTTTGCTTTTACTTGCGTTTGTTTTTTCACTCATTCTCTATTTTCCTTATCCTATTTTAAAGTTGTGAATCGGCTCGTTTGCAGTGCATTCAGATCTTGGCACACTAAGAGAACTAAATGTTTCACACTCTTTAACTGTGTTCAGGAGTTCACGGACAGGAAATTTTGTCTGGTATTTTAATTCATGTTCAGACATTGCATCTAGTCCAAGAAGGAGATTCCTCACAAAGAAATGTCCCCTTTCACAACAGAGAGCTGTGAAATATGGATTGGCTGGACTGCACAGGGTTATTATGGACAACATCTTTAAGACAAGAAAATGACCAGGTGAAAAACAACACGAGACAGAGGAAAAGGAAAAACACGAATCCAATTAAGCAAAAAAAAACTCAAAAAGAAAGCAAGAAAGAGTACCAGGAAAAAGAAATACTGAACAGTTTCGCTCATCATTTAAGATTTGGCCTCGCTTTCACATGGGATAAGACTAGTGATCGACAAGAAGAAGAAGAAGACATGGGATAAGACTAGTGATCGACAAGAAGAAGAAGAAGACATGGGATAAGACTAGTGATCGACAAGAAGAAGAAGAAGACATGGGATAAGACTAGTGATCGACAAGAAGAAGAAGACATGGGATAAGACTAGTGATCGACAAGAAGAAGAAGAAGACATGGGATAAGACCAGTGATCGGCAAGAAGAAGAAGACATGGGATAAGACTAGTGATCGACAAGAAGAAGAAGACATGGGATAAGACTAGTGATCGACAAGAAGAAGAAGAAGACATGGGATAAGACTAGTGATCGACAAGAAGAAGAAGAAGACATGGGATAAGACCAGTGATCGACAAGAAGAAGAAGACATGGGATAAGACTAGTGATCGACAAGAAGAAGAAGACATGGGATAAGACTAGTGATCGACAAGAAGAAGAAGAAGACATGGGATAAGACTAGTGATCGACAAGAAGAAGAAGACATGGGATAAGACTAGTGATCGACAAGAAGAAGAAGAAGACATGGGATAAGACCAGTGATCGACAAGAAGAAGAAGACATGGGATAAGACTAGTGATCGACAAGAAGAAGAAGACATGGGATAAGACTAGTGATCGACAAGAAGAAGAAGACATGGGATAAGACTAGTGATCGACAAGAAGAAGAAGAAGACATGGGATAAGACTAGTGATCGACAAGAAGAAGAAGAAGACATGGGATAAGACTAGTGATCGACAAGAAGAAGAAGAAGACATGGGATAAGACTAGTGATCGACAAGAAGAAGAAGACATGGGATAAGACTAGTGATCGACAAGAAGAAGAAGACATGGGATAAGACTAGTGATCGACAAGAAGAAGAAGACATGGGATAAGACTAGTGATCGACAAGAAGAAGAAGAAGACATGGGATAAGACCAGTGATCGGCAAGAAGAAGAAGAAGACATGGGATAAGACTAGTGATCGACAAGAAGAAGAAGAAGACATGGGATAAGACTAGTGATCGACAAGAAGAAGAAGAAGACATGGGATAAGACTAGTGATCGACAAGAAGAAGAAGAAGACATGGGATAAGACCAGTGATCGACAAGAAGAAGAAGAAGACATGGGATAAGACCAGTGATCGACAAGAAGAAGTCGAAGACATGGGATAAGACCATATCCGTGACCCCTAAACTTTGACAAGCACCAAACATCAACACCTTCAACAATTATTGCCTTAATGAGGTGGAATTTGTTATGATTTTTTTTTTTTGTAAAGCCGCTAGTGCATTTTACGAAATGTATTTATGAAAACATTCCCATTGTGCATTGTGAAACTGAAACTGAAACTGAACTTTATTACCAAAGGATAGAGGTTTTAGGCAAAACATAATCTTACAATCTGTCGCTTATACAAACACTTAATACAGACGCAACTACTATAGATCTTAAGAAGGAAAAGGGTTATAGTATCTTACAGACGCACATACTGTAGATAGTTAGAAGGACAAAGGTTATGGTTTCTTATACACACTCGAAAATGGGAAAACAATGTAGTGTGGAAAGTACAGCACAGTTACAATAACGCATTGCATATAAGAGAGCACCGGCGCGGCAAGCTATTCATTTTTGGTATGTGACCAAGTCGAGGGATGGTCTGATCCCATGTCAAAACCTGGCAGATCTGAGATGCTGATACGATATGTTTTCACGTGAAGGGGTGTGCCTTTAAAGAAGAAAAAAAAACTCAAAAAGAAAAACACAATTAGAAATTAGGAAGAAAACATGTTTTTCAGTGTAAAGTATCAGTGTATATTTCCTCACAGAAAGATTTGAAATGAAATAGGAAATATGGTTGTTTGTTTACGCTAGTGGTGCTGTTGTTGTATTGGTAGATATGCATTTAAAAAGAAGGGGAGAAAAAATAAAATAAAAATAATTAAGGCAATGCATGAAGATTACACACACATCGACAAACACGGAAGAAGCAGCAAATGACAATTGAAATAACGGCAGTAAGGAAAGACAAAACGAGACAAAGGCAAGAATCCATAAAAACGCAACAGATCTATAAAAGAAGGGCACGTGAAGGAATTAAGACAAAAACGAAGAACTTATTTTTGTAGGAAACACTCGATTAACTCGGTAAAAATAGAGAAAACAATCAAACAAATCAAACGAGAAGAAAAAGACAAATCAGATTCTACAATTATTCAGCGAACTAGATTATTTCGGAATTGTATTTCGTTTTAGTTTCTTAGTGTCTTAGGAATTCGGAGACAACAATCAGTTGGCACCCGTAACCCTGAGGATAAATAACTGAGTCCATGAAGCTGCGATATATTGCAATTTAGGATACTAAGCTACAGAAATACCAAAGCACGCCGAGATGCTCAAACTCAGCATATCTAGTAGCAAAGTTGTCTCTCTCACTTTGAAGTAGATTATCTTTGCTACCACGTTAGAATCCAGGGATTTAGTCCACAGACATAGAGAAAGTCGTTCTTAGCTCAGTCTCTACGCGGTTTTCTGTCTATGCTGCTGCTGGTGTCGAAGCAAGAATATCTTTGGTCGAAACAGCTAGCTTCCAGACTAGTGCGATGCCGTGGCGGTGGTTTATGCGGCGATGTGTGTGTGTGCGTGTCGTAGTGTAGCGAGCACGTGCAGTTCGCTCTGACCGCGGTGAGCGTTTTATGTATCCCCAGCCCAACGCTTGAAGGCGCATGGTGAAGGTGTCAGAGGAAACGACCCTTGCCTTCACTGACCACCTGTACACCCATCGTTTTGTGCTGTGCACTTGACGTGTACTGTGGATTTTCTGTTGCTTCATTTTTGTGGATTTTCTTCGTGAATATTGATTAAGTTGGCTTTGTTTTACTTTGATATCGCTGCTTCTGTAAATGTTCAACTACACAAACCAACGCAAAAAGCAGAGGAAACAAAAATAAACCACTTAAGCTTTTGTGACATTTCGTTTTCATTGTTTTTCTCTTTCTTTTCTCTATTTTTTTCCCGGATATTATTCGTCATATTTCTGGAACCAGAAATCTGATCTTATTTTCACGTAACGAAAGGAATCTCTGTGATCAGTTGTGTTGCGTGTGTCGGTGGACCTAAAATTAGTCATTTCTTCGGCGAAACCATTTTCCATCGTCGGAAGTTGTGTTGTCATAGTCGGATCAAGTGATGACGGAGTGATAACAGGACTGCAGTTTCCAGTGCTCTGACAAAAGGTATTTGTTTATTTAATTGTGAGAGTACTGTTGTTGGAGAATCACCGGTTTAATATCTCAGTTGTGCCTGACAATTATCTCGACTGTTGGTTGCCTGTTGAAGGAATAATGTGTGATACTGATTCCCAGTGAAGTGCGAAACTTAAAAGTCTGTGATTCTGGATCTTACTATTGTTGGCAAGTGGCGCTGCTGCTGTGTGACTGACTGATTAATGTGTTAATTATAGGCCTCCGACTGATTAATGTGTTAATTATAGGCCTCCGACTGATTAATGTGTTAAATATTGGCCTACGCCAAAGCAGTGTCTGCAACACTGACTTTTGGATCTTCGCATTTTACTATCGTGATCTATTCTTTGACTGAGTTACTTTGTGAAGAATCCGGATTTACCGGGAAATTTCGCCTGCTTTTAGAGTCTGCGGGAGGGATTGTGGTTGTTTCCAGGCAAGATATTTTTGTGTGTGGTATTTTTGGCATGTTTACGTGACAAGGCTGAATTTCAACAACCATCAACAAAATACTAGATTAATCGACCTCACATGACAGTGCATGAACACAGCATAGATGAGGATTTCGTGGTTGGTTTTTACATTTAGTCAAGTTTTAAGTAAATGTTTTAACATAGAGGGGGATTCGAGACGAGGGTCGTGGTGTATGTGTGTATGTGTGTGTGTGTGTGTGTGTGTGTGTGTGTGTGTGTGTGTGTGTGTGTGTGTGTGTGTGTGTGTGTGTGTGTGTGTGTGTAGAGCGATTCAGAGTAAACTACTGGACCGATCTTTATGAAATTTTACATGAAAGTTCCTCGGTATGATATCCCCAGACATTTTTTTCATTTTTTGGATAAATGTCTTTGATGACGTCATATCCGGCTTTTTGTAAAAGTTGAGGCGGCACTGTCACACTCTCATTTTTCAATAAAATTGATTGAAATTTTGGCCAAGCAATCTTCGACGAAGCCCGGACTTTGGTATTGCATTTCAGCTTGGAGGCTTACAAATTAATTGATGACTTTGGTCATTAAAAATCTGAAAATTGTAATTAAAATTATTTTTTTCTAAAACGATCTAAAATTACGTTCATCTTATTTTTCATCATTTTATGATTCCAAAAACATATAAATATGTTTTATTTGGATTAAAAACAAGCTCTGAAAATTAAAAATATAAAAATTATGATTAAAATTAAATTTCCGAAATCGATTTAAAAACAATTTTACCTTATTCCTTGTCGGTTCCTGATTCCAAAAACATATAGATATGATATGTTTGGATTAAAAACACGCTCAGAAAGTTAAAACGAAGAGAGGTACAGAAAAGCGTGCTATGCAGCTCAGCGCAACCACTACCGCGCTAAACAGGCTCGTCAATTTTACTGCCTTTTGCACGAGCGGCGGACTACGGTCATTGTGACAAAATGCAGTGCGTTCAGTTTCATTCTGTGAGTTCCACAGCTTGACTAAATGTTGTATTTTCGCCTTACGCGACTTGTTTGTTTAATGTTTTTGTCGCGAACATGATTGTTTGTGGAACAACTGTAGTGCACGTGAAAAAAGATTTTACGCAAAAACAATCAGCCCATCAGAACAAACATGTCTTGGCCTTGACCTTTTGAATTGTAAGTAGTACTAGTGATATTCTTCACCACGTTAGTTTGTTATTTCCCTACTTTGGTTTGAAACTTGAATTGAACTTCAACTCCCTTGTGAGCTTCTAGTATTTCTTGTATTCATTGTTTGTGCAAACAAGTGTAAATCGGTCTCGTGGCGTTTTGTTTTTTTACTAAATGTCGGAAATAAAACCTTATGTTTAAAGTTGTAAGCGCAAAAAGCGTATGTTTATTATCTATTTATGTCCTTTCAAGTCACTGTACCACTTCCCTGTTTTAAAAAGAATGCTTGTCAGACGTCTATGTTTATGCAAGTGTGATTACAAAGAGTTCCAATGACAACCTGCCGCAGTATATTGATCGACATTACTTACAAAGTGCTTACAAAACATCGAGGCATAATAGTGTATTGTAAATGAACGGTGATGTACTTTTGTTAACCGCATGGCGTAAACATTTTGTTTAAGCGTGTTTTATTCAGTTTGATATGCACAATCGTTTAACAAAAACAACATATAGAAGGATAACATTTGATTTGATTATCAATTATTCAGAATCAAAAAACAAGAAAGGTAGGTCGTTGGAACGTTTGTTATTGACAAAACAATACATTCACAGATATTTCGAACCAACGGTCTTTTAAGTGAACAGACAAAAAAATATTCACACAAAACTTATCTTGATAGTTCTATCAGTTTACGTCCACTCGTCAGGGAGCCGAGCGAATGAATCAATTATTCAGCAAACTATATTATTGACATTTCAAAACGTGATTGGAATTTCAGAACTTTATCTTCGTTATAGTCTTTTAGTGACTAAGGAATTTGGAGACACAAATCAGTAAGCAACCTTAACTCTGGGGGGAAAGAACTGAGTCCATGAAGCTGCGATCTTGCAATTTTGGATACCAGAGAAATGCCCCAGCATGCAGCGATCTCTTCACAAGAAATGCTCTGTGTTCTTGTCCACACTCAGCACATCTAGCAGCAAAAGAACAACAGGAGGAAGGTGCTGTTGAAGAGATGCAGAGGAACGCCTCCAAAGCCGAACTCCCCGATACCTCTTCGCCGCTTAACACGAACGGATATCCGTCCTGCGCTATTTCCACTTTCTACTGGATCTCTCATTCACAGGATACGTCTGCGCCGCTTAAGACGAACGGATATCTATCTCACGCTTTCCTCGTGACGACCGGATCTAACTTGCACACTCCTTCCACTCTCTGCTTGATCTCTCAACAGGATACGTCTGCGCCGCTTAACACGAACGGATACCCTGTCAGCACCTTAACCTACATAACTGGATCTGCTTCAGACCCTCCTCATCCGATCTCCAAATCACGGGATACCTCTTCGCTGCTTAAAACGAACGGATACCCTCTCGACGCCTCCACCTACATAACCGGATCAGCTTCTGACACTCCTCATCCGATCTCCAAATCACGGGATACCTCTTCGCTGCTTAAAACGAACGGATACCCTTTCAACGCTTTGACCTCCGAACCCGGATCTGCCTGGGACACACCCACCACTCTCTGTTGGTTCTCCGAGCCAAACGATACGACTCCGACTCTGAAAACGAACGGATATCTTCTCCACGCTTCCACCCACCCTTTCCTGCCTCTTGGCTGGACCAGCCTCGCGACTGTCTCTGTCAGGGGGCCCCTACCGGCCGGACAACCGCCTCAAACCGCTCTAGGCTAAAGCAGACAGAGAAAGAGGTCGAGGTCGAGGAGGGACAGAGAGGAGGAGGAGGAGGAGGAGAGTCACGCTGCTGACCACAGGCTTGGTGGGAGGGGGAGGGACGGTGGTGACAGGACGGAAGGGAGGGGCGCCGACGCAGGAGGGGGGAAGAGCGGGAGGCAGGTTCATGGGCGAAGCACCTGCGAAGGCTGGCGTCCCCAAAGCCCGGGGCTCCTCAAAATCCTCACTCGCCAGGTGAGTACTCCAATAGATGGATGAATGGATGGATGGGTGGGTGAGAGGACGGACGGATGGATAGATGGAAGGGCTGGATGGGTGGGCTGGTTGGTAGATGGATGGGTGGATGATTTGGTGGGTGGATGGATGGGTGGGTGGATGGATGGTGGGTGGTTGGTGGGTGTGTAAGGCATGAATGGATGGGTGTGCAATGATGCATGATTTGATGCCTGGATGGTTGGATGGATACGTATATGATGTCTTAGTGTCGTGCACGAATAAATGAATGCCGAGTGAACAAGACACACTCAGTCCTTGGAAGGTACTGGCGAGACTCTTTTGATGTGTGTGTGCATGTCTACACATCTATATAGATCTTGGCAGCTCAATTGATTATGTCTTTAACAGCGCGTTGAGCATCAGTTGTGATCAAATTATGCTTCAAATCAAACTCTTTAAAACGGAAACTCTTCCGGACTATATTAACCTGTGCGGTAATGGTTCAGCCGGCCTCGACAGTTCTCTCAAATTGTTCTTCATTCATTCGGTCGGTTGTTTTTATATTTCGAATTCATTATTGTGTTGCTGGTTGTAAATGATACATTTAAAATGAAAAACGCATGCGTCCAGTGTGGTGTGATGACGTGATTTAGGAGCGCGGAGGTGAGGGTGGGTTGATAAATTGCTGAGTTGCTGGCTCTTAGACAGACAAATAGCTTTGAGTGGGAGGAATACTGGATGTATTTCAAAGTTCTTACGTAAGCAGACGAGTGAATGAGATGAGGTGGTGTTGGTGGGTGCGACGGCGGTATCATCCCCAGAAAGAGAGATTTATTAATGTGTTACGTTGAACATTTGTTTAAAGCCTGTCTTTAACTGGGTGAAGTCGACTACGCTTTAGCACTGAGTTTTCTGTCAAAAGACTTCACGAAGTCTTTGCGAAGTCGACTTCGGGATGAATAAAGGACCGCCTCAACTCTTTCCTAAAGTTGATATTTTTCTTTGCGTGTCATGTGAAATGTTTGTGTCATGAATGTTTCACATGCCTTCTACGGTTGGCCTAGTGGTAAGGCGTCCGCCCCGTGAGCGGGAGGTCGTCGGTTCGAACCCCGGCCGGGTCATACCTAAGACTTTAAAATTGGCAATCTAGTGGCTGCTCCGCCTGGCGTCTGGCATTATGGGGTTAGTGCTAGGACTGGTTGGTCCGGTGTCAGAATAATGTGACTGGGTGAGACATGAAGCCTGTGCTGCGATTTCTGTCTTGTGTGTGGCGCACTTTATATGTCAAAGCAGCACCGCCCTGATATGGCCCTTCGTGGTCGGCTGGGCGTTAAGCAAACAAACAAACAAACATGCCTTCAAAGTCAAACCCGGCTCTGAATATTGCACGTGTACTCGTTGCGCCTTTGTTAGAGGGTTGGAAGGTTGGAAGGAGAGGAGGGGAGAGGGGGGAGGGAGGGGGATAAAAAGGGCATACATTAAGTTTGTATGTTTGAATGTTCGTTTATGATGAGTATTTGCCTTTTCATTTGAGACAAATTGTATTAGTTGTATATATCGTGTTGTGTTTTTATTAAACTTTTAAAGCGCTTCGAGCTGTGGAGAAGAATGTTCCATTATTATTAGTAGTAGTAGTATGTGTGTGTTGGCCTGTCTGTAAGGCTGGGAATGTATCGCAATTATCGCAATTTTTGCGACTAGTCTTGTTGATTTTTGCCGGAAAAATTAATTAGCAGCAATCTATAAACTTATGAAGTCCTTGTGAAAGTGACAGTGCAACCAGCATCTTTTGGAAACACATTTCACACAGCTCTGCTGCTTTATCTGTCTGTCCGTCCGTCTCACCGTCTCTCTGTCTGTCTTTAAGTCCGTGTGTCTCACCGTCTCTCTGTCTGTCTTTAAGTCCGTGTGTTTCACCGTCTCTCTGTCTGTCTTTAAGTCCGTGTGTCTCACCGTCTCTCTGTCTGTCTTTAAGTCCGTGTGTTTCACTGTCTCTCTGTCTGTCTTTAAGTCCGTGTGTTTCACCGTCTCTCTGTCTGTCTTTAAGTCCGTGTGTTTCACTGTCTCTCTGTCTGTCTTTAAGTCCGTGTGTTTCACTGTCTCTCTGTCTGTCTTTAAGTCCGTGTGTCTCACCGTCTCTCTGTCTGTCTTTAAGTCCGTGTGTTTCACTGTCTCTCTGTCTGTCTTTAAGTCCGTGTGTTTCACTGTCTCTCTGTCTGTCTTTAAGTCCGTGTGTCTCACCGTCTCTCTGTCTGTCTTTAAGTCCGTGTGTTTCACTGTCTCTCTGTCTGTCTTTAAGTCCGTGTGTTTCACTGTCTCTCTGTCTGTCTTTAAGTCCGTGTGTTTCACTGTCTCTCTGTCTGTCTTTAAGTCCGTGTGTCTCACCGTCTCTCTGTCTGTCTTTAAGTCCGTGTGTCTCACCGCCTCTCTGTCTGTCTTTAAGTCCGTGTGTTTCACTGTCTCTCTGTCTGTCTTTAAGGAGCAATGGCTAATATAAATAAACCATCTGCATAAGCGTCTTTCCCCTACGGTCTCTCTATTTCTGTGTCTGTGTCTCTATCTGTCTGTCTAACTTTCTCGCTGTCTGTCTCTTTGTCCGTTTGTCTTTCTCTGTGCCGATGAACTACGGAAGAGCACGCAGTAATATATTATAGTATTACCAATTGAGTGCCCCATATGGCTTTTTGACCAATCAGGACGGATTCTAGGTGACCCTCTAAATGTTATAACGTTCAGACAGGGACCCTTTTTGTTTATCACGCTAAAAATGAACAAGACAAAGTAAAAATGTAATTCAACAATATCAGCGTGATTTATTCTAAAGAATGACACTTCAAATGCTGTCAGGTAATACTCTCTTTATCTAAAAAATACCGAAAAGCGAGTTTTGTCGGTGGGTGCGTAACAGAACAGCAAGGCACCGCCCATCGTCTGAGTGTGCAATGCCGACCGCTTACTTGAAATCTAAATGATCAAAGTTCGGAAAAATCAAGTGAAATTGCGCCACTCGCTTTACATCAAATGTATCTTTACGTCATTTCCCATCCGTCTGGAGTCGGTTCTCGCTCTCTGTTCAACGAGAAAAAGCGAAGCAACCGAAACGCATGTTCAACATGGTTTGTTGTGTGTCAAACGCATTTGACCTGTGAATATTCATCACTCTGATTGGCTGACCCAGGTCACGAGAATTCTTTGACTGACAGGCATAATCAGGTAGGAGCGCTCCAGTTCCCATTGCGGCTGTTCTGTCTAATTCGCGGGGTCGCTTCGAAATTTCTTTTGGTCGAATTAAACGGTAATAAAACCGTTATTTCTAATATGCTGACTGTTAGCAAATGATAACAGACATGTCTCACAAACGATATCAGCATTCGCCTAAAAGGCTCATGCTTGATATCTTTTTTCTCGCGACATGTCTGTTATCATTTGCTAACAGTCAGCATATTAGAAACAACTCATAATAATCGAGATTAATGCTCTAGCCCTTTTAAGCTCGAGAGCTTCAACTGTGCATGCCTTATGTAACGCATTCAGAGAGATGTACGTGGACAAACAAGCATTCATGTAACTCTCCGCAGTTAGTAGTATCAACTGACAGAGCTGATTGCACCAAAATGATTGACACACGCAAACAAAGCATTAATTCATCACACTCCATATTTTTCATAATTTGATCCCACATCATCGCCTTAGCCCTCACCCACACACCCCTCTTTCCCGCGTTGGTACTGTTGAGCGTTATTATCCCCCCAACATCCTTTTTTTGAGACATATTCGTTGCAATACTACACGATCATAGACACACAATAAACACAACACCATGCACAAAATCGATTTTCCATTAGCAAAACTAAATTATCGCTTAATAAAGAAAATCTTTTTCTTTTTTTTAAAGAAAAACTCGAAAGAAAAAAAAACCTTGACCTTTGTTGATTCAATGTCACTCGCTCTGTTCTCCCGCCGCGGCAATTTTGCCTGCAGACGCTGGAAGCATGCACCATGACTTCCGCTTCTGCTCATTGATTTCTCACCGCATGGAGTATTTGCCCTTGGAGGTGTAGGAAGAAGGGGGACCGGTGTAACACGAGAAAAATACTCCCACGAGATTTTTACTCCGGAGTAAAAATTTCGTACGAAAATGTTACTCCCTTTACGAAAAAAGCACTCCCCCATTACACGAGAAAATTACTCCCCACGACAGGTGAGTTCCGAGTAAACATTTCGTACACAAATGTTACTCCCCTGACGAATAAAAAACGAATAAATTACTTCATCCTAACACCAGCAATTTAACTTTCCATGCCAGGTGTACGAAATTTATACTCCCTTGTTCCCTGTTAGTCTTGGTGGTGGAAGGGGTGGAGGGAGGGTAGCGCGACATTCGTTTGCGCGAGATCACATATTGGTATTATCCCTTCGCCCGCATCTCATTTTCGCCTACGAGATTCTTACTGGAAGTAAAAAAAATGGGGAGTTCAAATTTCGTGGAGGGAGTAATTTGTTCGTGCCTTGGGGAGTTCTTTTCTCGTACGAAAAATTTACTCGGAGTAAGAATTTCGTACGAAATTTTTACTCCGGAGTAAATTTTTCGTGGAGTAAAAATTTCGTGTTACATCGGGACAGGGGCTTCGGAAGGGAGAGGGAGGCGGATGGAACGGGGCGTTTTTAGGGATAACACAAATCCTGTTGATGGCATATTATAACCACGTCATGTCCCAAAATAGTCACTAGTACTGGAGACAGTAATAGAAATTGAGCATAGCATAGTTTATCATGAGTGTTTGTTTGTCTACCTACTTTTTTTTTTTTTTTTTTTCTTCTTTTTTTTTTGACCTCAGTTGCATGCAGGATGCTTCAACCCATATTTTGTGCCCGATTTTTTTTGTTGTTGTTGTTTTTTTTGTATTTTTTGTTGTCTACCTACTTAAAACACCATTGGGTTGACGTAGTCTAAATGTAACGTTTTGTTGTGTCATAAATTGAACGCTCTAATAACCTACCATTCTTGTTGTTTGATGGTATGACATTACTGGAAGCGTAGGAAGAAGGGTGGCCCGGGACACGGGGTCGGAAGGGAGAGGGAGGGTGAGGAAAGTGTGTGGATTTAGAGATTCAGTATACAAAATCCTGTCGATGGCATAACATTGTTGGATGTTTGTAATTGTGTGTGCATGCGTTCGTGCGTGTGTGAATGCGTGCGTGTATGAGTACGTGTGTGAGTGCGTGCGTGCGTGTGTATATTATGTGTGTTTAAAGGAATCTTTTATATCTTCTCGGGAAGATTATTTGTATTCATCGAGACTGTTCGTTATATATAAGAATCATACATTTATTTTAATGTCATGTTTTAGTCGTCCGCTTGTCTTCATGTGTATTCGCCATCAATGAAATTCCGCCCTGATATGGCCCTTCGTGGTCGGCTGGGCGTTAAGCAAACAAACAAAAAATCAATGAAATTTCTCATTTGAGATAAATAAGTGAATTTGATTTGATTTGATTTGGTTTGATGCGTAGAAAGAAGGGGTAGGAGGGGTGAGGGAGGGGTAGGGGAGGGTTGTGGGGGGGGGGGTAAGAGGGGACAGATGTTAAAAAAAAAATACTACGGATGGCATATTATTGCTGGAGGCGTAGAAAGAATTGGGCTCGAGGGTACAGGTCCGGAGGTGAGTAGTAGGTTTTGCGAGTAGTGGTGGGGTGGTGGGAGAGGGGGGGGGGGGGAACGGAAAAAATCATGCTGATGTCATAAACTGGTTTGCAGTCGTAATAGAGCTAGAGGTTTTAGTGAAGGATTCTTTGACACGAACTGTCTGACTTTAGTTCTGCACGCCATTTCGATGGTGGTCATGGCTTGAGCTTCTCCCTGTCTCCACCCTCGGGGCTGTTTGCACTGTGCCCGGTATTGCATGACTGTTTGCTACATGACTTCTGGCTTTCTTTGTTCATTATCCGTGTCTCTTGTCTGTTGTCTGTTTGTCTTTATGTGTCTGTCTCTACACCATGGTCCCTTTTCTTTGTCTTCGTGTGTGTGTGTGTGTGTGTGTGTGTGTGTGTGTGTGTGTGTGTGTGTGTGTGTGTGTGTGTGTGTTTGTTTCATTGAACTTTTTGTCGCTTTATTTACCTATATTCGTCTCTTTGTGTATTTGTTATTTATTTTTAATTTTTGATATCATTGCTTATTCCCTCTTTCTTATTCTCTCTCTCTCTCTCTCTCTCTCTCTCTCTCTCTCTCTCTCTCTCTCTCTCTCTCTCTCTCTCTCTCTCTCTCTCTCTCTCTCTCTCTCTCTCTCGCTCTCTCTCTCTCGCTCTCTCTCTCTCGCTCTCTCTCTCTCTCGCTCTCCCTCTCTCTTTCTTTCTCTCTCTCTCTCTCTCTCTCTCTCTCTCTCTCTCTCTCTCTCTCTCTCGCTCTCTCTCTCGCTCTCTCACTCTGTTGCTCTCTCATACTCTGTCTGTTTGTCTGTTTGTCTGTCTGTCTGTCTATATGTCTGTCTATATGTCTGTCTGTCTGTCTCCCTCTCTATCTCTCTCTCTCTCTCTATCTATCTCTCTCTCTCTCTCTCTCTCTCTCTCTCTCTCTCTCTCTCTCTCTCTTTCTTTTCTGTATCCTTGCTCCCGCTCTCCCCCTGTCCCGTAGTTAAGACATTTTTGTTTTAATTCCATCGTCCTGGGCTTCAAGCCTGGGGGTTGGCGAGACTATCAACAGTCTCCTCCAGTGGTAAGGTCTGCAACAGACGACTAATGTTTCGGCTGGAAGTCTAGTCTTTTTTATTGCCCGTTTTCAGTCCGCCCTTCGCAGTTCATCCGGCTTTTATGTCTCCCAAAGCCAGCTGAGTCAGAATAAACTGAAAGTGTACTGTCCGTTTTGGAGAAATGCAAGAACTGTTAGGGGAAAGTCCCCAAATACCGAACACTTAAGCAAATCTGCCATCATCTCAAAAACAACAGAAGACAGACCGTTTTTGAATGTGAATTTTAATAAAGTAATTGATCAGCAACATTCATACCACTTTTTGTGGACAGAAATCAACATAAAAGAAAGTTATCTTAAATTCATTTTTTTTAGAATATGTTCGGAATTACAACACCTGTTCCCTAACTCCGAACACAGAGGTTCAAAATCCGAACAGCAAAAACCAATGTTACTTTGACTGACAAACATTCTGAGCACATCAAACACTGAATCATGTCCTCACAGGTGCATTCTCGGCACAAAAAAACAGAACCAGCTAGCTTCCTGCTGATGACTGACGCTTGTTTTCTTGTTTCTAGCTTTCTGTTTCTCTGTGTTCTCTGTGTGGCTTTGATTTGCTTGTTTTCTTTGTTGGTTTTTGTTTTGCCTGCCACTCTTCAAGTTTACGTTTGTATGGACTTGACGTGATAAGTTCAGCTTCTGTTTTTCTGGATTTTCGTTTCGCCGCTAATTTCTGTTGTGAAACACTGGGATTGTGAGAAATCAGCGCCACTGAAACAGCTGACTCAAGGACGCAGTCATAGTGTCCTGCATTGTCCCCATGAGGTGGAGTAAACAGGGAGTGACTGCATGCGAGATAATAAACTAAGAGTAATACCTAATATACTGGACTCGCAGCGAAATATACAAACAAAATGAGGTGAGTAAAGGAGAGTCACTGGTTGAGCCAAAGAGTCATCGTATTTGAGAACGTTCCCAGACTCTGCATTGATGATGTGGATGGGCTGCTGCAACACCTCACTTGTAGCAGAAATGTCCATGTCTCCCACTGAAGCAGTTGAATGAGCCATGTGAAGAATCTTTTCTTCTAGGGAGAAAAAAGCGAAAGATGATGGCATGTCAAAGTTTATTGCAGCTGACACTTCGCGGAAGCCTTCAATGTTGCTGAGCATGTGACTGGTCATCTTTTGTCTTAGAGCATCAGCTTGGATCTGTTCTTGTATTTTCGTGTGACACTCTGAAGGTAACCCATTACCGTCCCTTTCTGCAGTTTGGAACGCAGGAGTGTTGCCGATGACAATGGATCTAAAAAAGCAGCGTCCATCGGGATTGGTTTGGATAACTGTTTTGTTTGGAAGTGCCAAAAATAGGCCTATGTCTTACTCAGAGCATGGGCTAGGTGGCTCAGAAAGTGGGTCTACTGGATGTCCAGTTCGCCCAGAGAGGGGTCTTGCTGGTTCAGAGGGGGGTCCTGCTTGTTCAGAGGGGGGTCCTATTGGTTCAGAGGGGGAGTTCTACAGGCTCAGCGGAGGGTCTTGGTGGTTAGAGGGGGGTCCTGCTTCTTCAGATGAGGAACCTGCTGGCTCGGAGGATTTTTTTGTCTTCATTGAAAATATGTTGAATTCCATTTCTGCTCGCTATTTCGTATGCAAGTGACATAACGTCTTTTCTGGTCAGGCCAAAAAACATCCTCTCACATTTAATGATATGGTCAACCAATTCTTTTTCTATTGCTGGGGGAAGAATGGACGGCCTCCCCAAATGTTTTGTATCACCCATGGCATGTTCGTATTTTCCATCAAGATGATCTTTAAGTGTTGTGGGTGGGATTCCATACGCTCTTGCAGCTGCTCGAAGTCCAAGTCTCTTGTCTATGACAGCTGCCATGGCTGTTGCCAGTGACTGCGTTGACCATGTAGCCCTGCACAATATACCGGTACACCAAGTATTAACAACGCTCATCACTCTGTACTAACTAGATCTACTTCTGGCATACACATGCACAGAAAATAAAAAGAGAAGAGAAGAGAGAGAGAGAGAGAGAGAGAGAGAGAGAGAGAGAGAGAGAGAGAGAGAGAGAGAGAGAGAGAGAGAGAGAGAGAGAAAGAGAGAGAGAGAGAGTCAAAATACGAACACACAAGTTCAAATACCGAACACTGTTCGGTATTTGAAACATGGAGTGTTCGGTAATTGAAATCTACCTAACTATTTTAAAACCACGGGGCGCTCAGGC
>NW_027128794.1:25000-28424 GCF_037325665.1 Littorina saxatilis
ATGAAACCGCTGCATGTTCTTTAAGTTGATTAAATGTTTGCAATTGATTGCGTGTGATCTGTTTATAAAATGAAATATTGTTGAAAACTGACCGTCGGATTGCAGTCTTGTCGATGCAGCCGAAATCTGGAAGGGGAACTACTCGTGTCGCTAGACAAAGTATGAGAGTTACTTTTCCTTGGAATCTTGCTAGCGATAAACGATTGTGCACGGCAGATCTGAATTCAGAAAACAACCAAACTCATGGATTTTATATTGAGATTCATGTGTTCAAGCCTGTAGTTGCTGGTTTAAATGCGGTATGGTTGTATTGTTTGCTCCAGAAATGTATATTTTGTACATTAGAGTGTTCTCAACTTTTGAGTCGTAAAAAGTAGATCCACAATGTGTACAGTCTCTACCCATGAGCTATCGAGGATTCAGGCCCGTTGTTGGGTAAGTGATTTTGGTTGTTGGGTAAGTTACCGAAAAATAACTAGCCCAACAAGTTTACAGAGGGAAAGAAGCAGAGGGGGGAATAAACATAAATATAACACCATACCAAATCTCCGCTCTGTGCAGATTGATTTCGCAGTGCATGCTGACTTGTGTGGTTTGATGTGATTTTCTTTTTCTTTTTTTTCTTTTTTGCTTCTTCTTTTTACATTTAGTCAAGTTTTGACTAAATGTTTTAACGTAGAGGGGGAATCGAGACGAGGGTCGTGGTGACGTGTGTGTGTGTGTGTGTGTGTCTGTCTGTCTGTGCGTGTGTGTGTGTAGAGCGATTCAGACCAAACTACTGGACCGATCTTTATGAAATTTTACATGAGAGTTTCTGGGAATGATATCCCCGGACGTTTTATTTCTTTTTTTCGATAAATACCTTTGATGACGTCATATGGCTTTTTATAAAAGTTGAGGCGGCACTGTCACACCCTCATTTTTCAATCAAATTGATTGAAATTTTGGTCAAGCAATCTTCGACGAAGGCCGGACTTCGGTATTGCATTACAGCATGGTAGCTTAAAAATGAATTAATGACTTTGGTCATTAAAAATCTGAAAATTGTAAAAAAAAATGATTTGTTTTTAAAACGATCCAAATTTACGTTCATCTTATTCTTCATCATTTTCTGATTCCAAAAACATATAAATATGTTATATTCGGATTAAAATTAAGCTCTGAAAATTAAAAATATAAAAATTATTCTTAAAATAAATTTTCCGAAATCGATTTAAAAACAATTTCATCTTATTCCTTGTGGGTTCCTGATTCCAAAAACATATAGATGTGATATGTTTGGATTAAAAACACGCTCAGAAAGTTGAAAAGAATAGAGATAAAGACAAGCGTACTATCCTTCTCAGCGCAACTACTACCCCGCTCTTCTTGTCAATTTCACTGCCTGTGCATCGAGCGGTGGACTGACGATGCTACGAGTATTCGCTCTTGCTGTAAAAATGCAGTGAGTTCAGTTTCATTCTCTTAGTTCCACAGCTTGACTAAATGTTGTAATTTCGCCTTACGCGACTTGTTATTGATTTCCTTCACAAATATTTCGTTTCGACTAAGAAAGCGACGAAACAGAATGTATCACACTCGTGTACATTTAATTCAATTTAAATGAAGATTTCTGTTGTCTGGATAAAATCATACAATATGTAATTATTTGTTATGCATATGTGCAGGGCCGGACCAAGTTCGTTTGAGGGGGGGGGGGGGGTGGGGTTCCAACTGAAGGCAGGGGTCCAAAGACCACATTTTTTTTTCTCTGAGAGGTACATTGGATGGCCAGGGGGGGGGGGGGGGGGGGTCCGGAACCCAGGACCCCCCCCCCCCCAGATCCGGCCCTGATGTGTACACGTTTCGCATTTTGATTTACATAAAACGAATTGAAATCATAAGAGCCAAAAATGCAGCTCAGACAAAAGACTAAAGGGGGAAAGCCTAAGCAAGAGAGAAAAGCAATTGAAAGGATAAAAGGTCAAATAAGATAGTGACGTACATATGCATCGACGGATTTTTTCTTTAAACTGTAATTTACAGTGTAACTGATGTGTGTGCACATCCCGTCATGCAGAACTTTGGCAGAATCAAAATCTAACAAAAAGTATGTGTATCTTACGCACAAACTCCTTCAAACAGACTGACACATTCTCTCTCTGTCTATGTCTCTGTTTCTGTCTCTGTCTCTCTTTCTCTCTCTCTCTCTCTCTCTCTCTCTCTCTCTCTTTCTCTCTCTCTCTCTCTCTTTCTCTCTCTTTCTCTGTCTTTCTCTTCTCTCTCATTTTCTCTCTTTCTCTCTCTCTCTCTCTCTCTCTCGGGCGGGGACGTAGCTCAGTTGGTAGCGCGCTGGCTTTGTAGCCAGTTGGTCGCTATCAGCGTGGGTTCGATCCCCACGTTCGGCGAGAGATTTATTTCTCGGAGTCAACTTTGTGCAGACTCTCTTCGGTGTCCGAACACCCCCGTGTGCACACATGCTCACGAAAAAGATCCCACGTTCACAGCGAAAGTCTCAGGGCTTGGAAAACACGAAGACACGCATGCATCATCTCTCGTCTCTGATTATCATGATCGTATCTCGATACTTTGACGAGACAAACCCAATGCTGGTGTGTCGAAGAAGACAGGCACAGCGGGCTTGTTCGAATCAAAGTATCACACCATATCTTCAGCGTATTACCAATACCTGTCCCAATAGTCAGTCAGTCTCTCTCTCTCTTTCTCTCTTGTTTACTATGTGCATTTGTATGCTGGTGCTTGAGATGTGCTCATCTCCATGAAAAGGGCCCAAGGCCTACTCATTAAAACATTCAGACTTCAGACTTCTCTCTCTCTCTGTGTCTCTCTCTGTCTCTCTGTCTCTGTCTCTCTCTGTCTCTCTCTCTGTCTCTCTCTCTCTCTCTCTCTGTCTCTCTCTCTGTCTGTCTCTCTTTCTTTCTCTCTCTCTTTCTCTCTCTCTTTCTCTCTCTCATTCTCTCTCTCTCTCTCTCTCTCTCTCTCTCTCTCTCTCTCTCTCTCTCTTTCTCTCTCTCTCTGTCTCTCTCTGTCTCTCTCTCTGTCTCTCTCTCTGTCTCTCTTGTCACGAACAGTTACATTCTAAAGCCGTTTCTAGCAAGAATGCATTGCTATCACTAACCTCTATTTTGTTGATGATGATAATGATGTCGACGATGATCATGATGATGATGATGATGTTGTTGTTGTGTGTGTGTATGTGTGTGTGTGTGTGTGTGTGTGTGTGTGTGTGGTGTGTGTGTGTGTGTGTATGTGTGTGTGCGTGTGTGTATGTGTGTGTGTGTGTGTGCGCGCATAGGTGTGTGTGTGTGTGTGTGTGTGTGTGTGTGTGTGTGTGTGTGTATGTGTGTGTGTGTGAGTGTGTGTGTTGTATTGAGTGCGAACGTGATTGCAGACATGCGGCGCGCGTGTGTGTGCGAGTCGACTT
>NW_027128795.1:0-10000 GCF_037325665.1 Littorina saxatilis
TTTTCTACTTCAGTATTTAGTCCCTGTGTGAACAATACTCTGTACACTAATCAGCCAGTACACAGTAGCGACAAGCAACTAACCAGACGTGACATTCACGTTCTCTCTCCCCCCAAGATGCCACATCCGGGAACTACCAGCCTGTGCAGTTGGAAGGAAGGAGCGATTACATGATACAGCTAGCCAATGGGACGCTTCGTATCATCAAGGCTTTGGAGAACGACCATGGCTTCTACCTCTGTCATGCTAGCAACGGCATAGGAATTGGAATCAGCAAAGTCGTCCGGCTGGTTGTGCACAGTGAGTTTGGATTTGATAGTTTTGTTGTTGTTGTGGTGGTGGTGGTGGTGGTGGTGGTGTACGTTTGGTTGTGGTGGTGGTATTTGGCGATGGCGATCATGATTCTTATTGTGGTGTTGGTGTTTTCCCCCGACGATGATGATGATGATGATGATGACTCTGATGATGACGATGATGATGGTGAGGACGACGATGATGGTGATGATGATGATGACGGTGACGGCGATGATGATGTCTCTGTCTGTCTGTCTGTCTGTCTGTCTGTCTGTCTGTCTCTCTCTCTCTCTCTTTCGCTCTCTCTCTCTCTCTCTCTCTCTCTCTCTCTCTCTCTCTCTCTCTCTCTCACTTACTCCTCTTCCGTCTGTTCATAATCACCATTTTTAAACTGGAGAATTTAGACCTAGTGGCTTCTCCCAGATAATGATTTTGCTGATCATGTTTTGTATGGATAAACCTTTATCCTTTTGTAATAAAGTTCTGAATCTGAGTCTGAGTCTCTCTGTCTCTGTCTCTCTCTATCTCTCTCTCCCTCTCTCTCCCCCCCCTCTCTCTCTCTCTCTCTCTCTCTCTTCTTCCGTCTGTTCATAATCACCATTTTTAAACTGGAGAATTTAGACCTAGTGGCTTCTCCCAGATAAGGATTTTGCTGATCATGTTTTGTAGATAGTCTCGAGCGTGCATGCATTAAGCGTTCCATCCCCCCACTCTCGCTCATCACAAGTTGACAAATATCACGTGGGTGACGTCCGCATGGAACTGGGGTGTATAGGCGAAATTGAAATAATTTAAAATGACGGTCTGTGGCTATTCTTTATCTTCAAATTGATACAGTGGAACCCTTCATTGTGAGACCTTCAAAAATCTGGCAAAATCAGGTTTTCAATAGAAGGGGTCTTCAATCGGCGGTTAAGTCTACAGAGGTTATGAACAGAAAGTCTAAGAAGGAAAAATGTGACCCTCCACCACGGAATGAGTCGCATGTCACCTTTGCATGATTTTCATATTTTTACATTTTTCTAAAGAGTTTTTTATGCTCTACCCAGTGGTGAAAACCGTTTTAAAAAAGAGTTATAAGCCTGTGACTAAGGTGACTCTCACGCTGTTACCAGACACTCCCCGGACTTATATTAAGCCCAGCGCAGAACCGTGCGAGGTGACATGCGACTCATTTCGTGGTGGAGGGTCACAAATGGTCTGAAAGGGAAGGTGGTCTTAATCCGGGGGGTCTTAAAAAGGGGGTTCCAGTGTATTGTTGAAAGAGTATTTACACGTTTTGTTATGGCTGTCTTCCTCAGTCCCTGCAAGATTCAACGAGCCGAAACGAAACTACACGGTGCTGAAAAACCACAACGTGACCATGGAATGCCAGGCCGTGGGAGACAAACCTTTGTCTGTGTCCTGGAGTTTCAACGGAATGCCTGTATCCACGTCCCACCCCAGGTAAGCACTTTTTAAAAAAAATGTTTTTATCAGATATTATCATTGAGGGTAATTCCACATGGAGGAAAAAACTGTTATGCAAGATGAAGAAAAAAAGAAAGAAAGAAAGAGAAAAGAAAAAAATGTAAAGAAAGAAAGAAAATTAGAAAGAAAGAAAGAAAGAAAGAAAGAAAGAGAAAGAAACAAACATACATACAAACACACAAACACACAAACAACCAACCAACCATCCAAAGAAAGAAAAAAACAAACAAATAAACAAACAAACAAACAAACAAACAAACAAACAAACACACCCACATAAGGTATCTGTACTCTGGGTTTTCATTATTATTACAGCACATTTTTAAATCACATTCATTTCCACTACTTCCTGTAATTGCTAAACATTTTACGAGGAATCAGCCTTAAATCACAAGTCAATAGAATTCATTTGAACATAAATAACGAAGCTAGGCGTCTGCCGTCAAACTCACTTTGTTACTACACGTTCCAGGGCCCAAGTGGTTACCCAGAACACCCCTCGCGGCGCACTATCCCAGCTGACACTGCGGCCCGCCATGAGGAACGATACCGGCTTATACACGTGTAACGCCAAGAACAAGTTTGGTCACGGCACCCTCGTCTCAAATCTCATCGTCAACGGTAAGAACATCTGTGCACCATGTGGCAATGCTTTCATTAGAAACGAGCACAAAAAGCCTTTCCTTAATAATATTTAAACCAAAATGTGTTTATCCTTCAGTGTTTTGGGTCAATTCGGCATTCTGTTTACCACACGATATGTCTTCTGTGTTATTGTCAGCTTGCTTATGTCAATTAATGTGATTTTTCTTCTTCTGCAGAACCCCCGGAGGCAGCAACGAATCTTGAAGTGGTGAATGTGGGAAGCCGATCTGTGACTCTCAGATGGATCAAACCTTTTGACGGAAACAGTCCCCTTCTCTCATACACACTGCAGTACAAGAACGAGACGGGTGAGCGATTACAACCGGCACACTTAGTTCATGGAAGTTAAGGCTGTGAACTATGATTTTAACAGTGTGTAAGGACGTACGATTGTGTTACGACTGTTAGTTTCTGCTAGTGACAAGAGCAATACAGGGCCGGACCAAATGAGTTGTAAGGGGGGGGGTTCCTCCTTTTTTGGTGGGGCAAATCAGCGAAGTGGCGAAGCCACAAGCGCGAGCCTGCAAAGCAGGCGCGCGAACTAGGGGGGTCCGGGGGCATGCTCCCCCGGAAAATTTTTGAAAAACGGTTAAAATCTGTGCAATCTGGTGCATTCTGGGCCTTGTTTTGAGGGTTAAGAGCAGCATTGTTTTGGTGCTAAAACTAGTAAAAGTCAAAGCAAGGTACATGCTTTTTCCAGGGGTGGGGTTCCGGAACCCCTGGACCCCCCCCCTCTGGGTCCGGCCCTGCAATACTAGCCACACTCTAAACTTTGTTTGTTTGTTTGCTTAACGCCCAGCCGACCACGAAGGGCCATATCAGGGCGGTGCTGCTTTAACATATAACGTGCGCCACACACAAGACAGAAGTCGCAGCACAGGCTTCATGTCTCACCCAGTCACATCAGTTATTCTGACACCGGACCAACCAGTCCTAGCACTAACCCCATAATGCCAGACGCCAGGCGGAGCAGCCACTAGATTGCCAATTTTAAAGTCTTAGGTATGACCCGGCCGGGGTTCGAACCCACGACCTCCCGATCACGGGGCGGACGCCTTACCACTAGGCCAACCGTTCCGGTGTTTCTGCTAGTGACAAGAGCAATACTTAGTCTGAAAAATAGCCACACTCAAAACTGAAGTGTTCCACTTTTGAACACATTTTTTCGTAACCGTTTTTGAACAATCTATTACATGTACAGATGTGTTCGCCAACGGTTTAGGTGAAAAGGGGAAACCTGTGAATAGGCACGTGACTTTAGTCTTGACGATGTCCTCTTGTCAGTTTGAGATAACTTCTTGACGATGTCCTCTTGTCAGTTTGAGATAACTTCTTGACGATGTCCTCTTGTCAGTTTGAGATAACTTCTTGACGATGTCCTCAGAGGAATTGAATGAAGTGGTATACCCTGTCCCAAGACGGTTTGAGTGAATTTGTTAACAATATCCTCAGATGGTTTAAGTGAATTTGTTAACAATATCCTCAGATGGTTTAAGTGAATTTGTTAACAATATCCTCAGATGGTTTAAGTGAATTTGTTAAAAATATCCTCAGATGGTTTAAGTGAAGTTGTTAACAATATCCTCAGATGGTTTAAGTGAAGTTGTTAACAATATCCTCAGATGGTTTAAGTGAATTTGTTAACAATATCCTCAGATGGTTTAAGTGAATTTGTTAAAAATATCCTCAGATGGTTTAAGTGAATTTGTTAACAATATCCTCAGATGGTTTAAGTGAATTTGTTAACAATATCCTCAGATGGTTTAAGTTAATTTGTTAACAATATCCTCAGATGGTTTAAGTGAATTTGTTAACAATATCCTCAGATGGTTTAAGTGAATTTGTTAACAATATCCTCAGATGGTTTAAGTGAATTTGTTAACAATATCCTCAGATGGTTTAAGTGAAGTTGTTAACAATATCATCAGATGGTTTGACAGTGTGCCCAGACAGTTTGAGTGAATAGGGGAAACCTGTGAATATGCACATGCCTTTATTTTTGTCGATGTCCTGAGTTGGTTTGACATTCTTGACCGTGTGACATACGGTTTGAGTAATTTCTTTACGATATCTTCAGATGAATTGAATGAAATTGTCTACTCTGTCCCCAGACGTTATGAATTTAATTTGTAAAGATGTCCGCCGACGGTTTGAGTGAAATTCTGGACGATTTCCTGACGATTTGGATGAAATTGTATAATCTTGACCGTGTGTACAGGCGGTTTGATTGAAATTGCATACTCTGTCCCCAGACGTGTGGCAAGGAGTGCTGGCCAACGTGACGGTGCCCGCAGTTCAGCCCCAGGCCACGGTGCCCGGCCTGTTTCCCGCATTCACCTACCACATCAGAGTCATCGCCAACAACTCCATCGGCGTCAGCCCGGCCAGCGAAGTCGTCACAGCCACCACACTGGAAGAAGGTAAAGCTAGAGATCTTCTGAATTAGACTTTTGGTGTGGGGGTAGGGGGTGGGATGGGGTGATAAGTGGTTTGTGTGTGTGTGTGTGTGGGGGGGTGGTGGTTGTGTGTGTGTGTGGGGGGGGGTGGTGGTTGTGTGTGTGTGTGTGGGGGTGGTTGTGTGTGTGTGTGTGTGTATGTATGTGTGAGTTGTGTGTGTGTGTGTGGATGTGTGAGTTGTGTGTGTGTGTGTGTGTGTGTGTGTGTGTGTGTGTGTGTGTGTGTGTGTGTGTGTGTGTGTGTGTGTGTTTTGTGGTGAATTGTGTAAGAGAGCCGGGACAGCCACCACGCTGGAAGAGGGTAAACGCTAGAGATCTTCTGAATTAGCCCCGTACAAGTGTAGAGTTTTACTGTATGGGCTAGGAGTGTGAGGTGGGGTTGTGGGTAGGGTGGGTGTCTAGGTGTGTGTGTGTGTGTGTGTGGTTGTGTAAGAGAGAGTGTGTTTGTTTTGTGCGTGTGTGTGTGTGTGTGTGTGTGTGTGTGTGTGTGAGATGACTTTCATGCAGAAGATGAAATATTTATTTTTGTTTGATTCAGCTCCATCCGGGCCTCCGCCTGATGTGTCGGTCAAAGCCATTGGTTCACAGGCGCTTCAGGTCACGTGGCAGGTAAGCATTAAAATGCAAATGTATGCACATGTGTATCATATCAAACTAATGATTCGCAGATGAGTTAGTTTAACATGTATTTGTTTTATTTCTGATGTGTGTGTGTGTGTGTGTGTGTGTGTGTGTGTGTGTGTGTGTGTGTGTGTGTGTGTGTGTGTGTGTGTGTGTGTGTGTGTGTGTGTGATCTTATTCACAACTAATTAATCTAAACTTTCCTCCAATTTCTTCATCAAAAACTTTTGGTTCGACGTACTAGTAAAGGTAACGTTTTGTTTTGTCAATCATAAACGTTCCAATAATCCGACCGTTCTACCTTTTGATTCTGAATTTTAGAACGTTAGCAGTCCATCTGTTTTCTGATTTTTCCCAATGTCTTCAAACCTCTGCAGGCGCCCAGCAAAGGCATACGGAACGGACACATCATGGGGTATTACATCGGTTACCGCGAAACGCAGAGTTCAGCCCAGTTTCTCTACATCACCAAGACAACGGAGCCGGTGGACGAAGAAGACGTCATCCTCATGCACACCATCCACAACCTGAAGAAATTCACCGAGTACACCGTGCACGTCAAGGCCTACAACTCTAAAGGCATCAGTCCCCCCTCTGAAGACACCATGGTCTTCACTCTGGAAGATGGTGAGTGTTTGTTTGGGGGGTGAGGGTGATGGGGGGGGGGGGGGGGGGGGTTGGGGTGTGTGTGGAGTGTGTGTGTGTGTGTGTGTGTGTGTGACAAAGATAGAGAGAGAGAGAGAGAGAGAGAATGAGAGAGAGAGAGAGAGAGAGAGAGAGACAGAAAGAGCTACAGAGACATAGAGTGAATGAAAGCTAGAGAGAGAGAGACAGAGAGGGGTGAGGTGTGTGGGGAAGGCTGGAGATGGGCTATTAGTGTGTGTGTGTGTCGTGTGTGTGTGGGGTGGAGGTGTGGCCTTGTGTGTGTGTGTGTGTGTGTGTGTGTGTGTGTGTGTGGGGGGGGGGGGGTATGTGTGACAAAGAAAGAGAGAGAGAGGAGAGTGAGAGTGAGAGAAAGCTAGAGTGAGAGAAAGCTAGAGAGAGAGAAAGCTAGCGAGAGACCCAGCTAGAGAGAGAGAAAGCTAGAGAGAAAGACAGAGTCCGAGACTGTTTGTAGCCAAAAAACGAATCTATTGAGCAAAGTTGTATTAATTTATTTCCAGTGCCAAGCCAGCCCCCGAAGAATGTGCAAGCCACCCCGTTGAGTTCTCGCAGTATCCGGGTGGCGTGGTCACCTCCACCCCTTTACACTCTGCACGGCATTCTGCAGGGATACAAGGTGCTCTACAAGCCCGTGCGTTTGGATGAAGGTAATTTTAGTTTGTGATGTTTTTGTTTGTTTGTTTGTTTGTTGAAATGGAAAAAAAATGATGGAAAATCTCATTGTGCATGCAGCATATCCTTGCTTGTTTATGTTAAAATTATGATATGTTGGCCTGGCCGTATTCGCACTCATTTATTCATCCGCCCATTCATCCATGCATCCATGCATCCATCCATCCACCCATTCACCCATCCATCCATCCAGTCACCCATTCGTCCACTCACCAACCCACCCATCCACCCACTCATCCATCCACCTACTCACCCATCCATCAATTCATCCACCAACTCACCCACTCACCCATCCATCCATCAATGTTTCCATCCATCCATCCAGTCATGAATTGTGTATCGTCACCACCACCCCTACCATAGCAGTTCTTCTTACTTCACATTTTAGTTTTCTTTGGAACTCGATGTCAAACTATTCCTTTTTTTTAACAGACGAGAGTGACGCCAATTTTGTGACGTCATCGCGGCTAGAGGTCATCTTGTACAACCTTCAGCGCTACACCAACTACAGCATTCAAGTGCTGGCCTACACAAGAAAAGGGGAAGGTGTTCGCAGCGAGCCGATCTACATCATCACACAGCAAGACGGTAAGTTTTTTGCTTTTCTGCCATTAAAAAAAATTAACTATAAATACAGGATGGTGCCATAAGTGTTGCATATCGGAAGACGTTAATTTAGAGCTGTGCATTTAGACCGCCCAAAAGAAAACTCGATACAAAAAAAAGACTTCTGACTTTTGGTATAATAGTTGTGTGTCCTATTGCTCCATATAACTGACTATAGTTTGTAAGAAAGCGATGCGTGCAAATAGTATAAACTATGTTTTAATTGTATAAAGCCATTCTATCTGTGTCTCTGTAAGTGCTCGTCAATGTGCCGTTTTCAAAATGTGTGTGAGTGTTTGAATTTGTCTATAATTCAACGTTTCATGAACTTTCCTTTTCAACAAAATCGTTGTTTACATTGTCGATTTGTTGCATTTGCATGAGTGTGCAAGTGGGTTTGTTGAGTATGATTGTCAAAGAGAGGCTAAAGAAAATCTCGACAGATTTTGTGCAGTAAGTGATTTGATTGTTTGTATTTTGTTGGATTTATTAAGGTTTTCATTTAGGAAGTTTTGTCAATTGCAACACGGTTCTGAAAGCAAGAAAATGTGAGACTTGCTTGAACTTTGTCAAAAACTGCATAGTCAGTGCAAGCTAACAGGAAAAGAATAAACGCAAGACAACTAGGCGGCCAAAGGAAGACCCTTTCTCAATACACATCTAGGTAGATAAGTGCTTTTTTTCGTGGTTTTGTATGCAAGTGGCAACCCGTTTCCGAAAAAAAGATTTGCAATACAGGGATGAACAAAATAATCTCAAAATTTTAGCTCGCCAGCCGGGCAAGTAACGTCAAGGTAGTCATTAGCCCACCAGAAATGTCGCTGGCCCGGTACATATCACAGTTCGGCTGCATCTGCATTTTTTATGGCTTTGAAACTCGATGTTACAACCACAAGTGTTGCATTTGACCAGATTGTTTACTGGCCAGCCGGGCGAAGTGCCAGGCGGTTTCTACTAGCCCGGCGAAATGTTGTACTCGCCCCAAGCGATCGGGCGGACGATTTGGCCATCCCTGTTATACCAGCCTCACGAGCAACTGTGTGTGACATTTCCTTGTATCATGTTCACAGCACCGGAGTCTCCAGCCGCCATCAAGGCGCTCCCAGTCAACGTCAGCAGCATTCTGGTTGCCTGGCAACCGCCCAAGAACCCCAACGGCATCCTGACGCACTACACTCTGTATTACCGCAACAGCAGCGTGCCAGTGGTGAGTTGAGAAGATTTGTTTTTAAATAGGGTAAAACAAGTTTTCTGTTTAATGATATAATGGATAAGTCTATTCATCTCATGTAGCCTAGGCGCACTCATACACATTCTTTCGCATTAACAACTCATGCACACTCATATAATAATAATAATAATACGAATATTTGTAACGCGCACATGTCTCGCCAACAGGCGACCCAAGGCGCACATACACTCATTCACACACACGGAGACTTAAAGTCAGCAAGATATTGAACAACCCCTCCAACGCCCCGCATAGCCAAATAGGTTGAAGGTTAAAACCAAGACCCAACCCCTGTATCGCCGCCGCCATACTTTTATTCCACTTTCGGGGCCTTCTAACATTCTTACGTACAATGATTTTCTGTTTTGGAAAGCTTGAAGTGGTGTTGTTTTTTGTGTTTTTTAATTCCCCGTGCACTTTTCTCAGGAACTAGATTGTTGTCCTTGTTTATCGTGTTGATATATAATCTACTCGCCCTTTTCTTCTCCATCTTCTGGGTTTTTTTTTCTTTTTTCCTTTGTGTCGTCGCCGTTAATGTCTTGTTTTACTTCTTTTTTTTCGTGCATCATTTTTAATTTTTTAATGAATAATATTTAATTTTTAATGCTTGTTTTTTTTAGATTCTAATGCCGTTTTAAATGGGGTTTTCCCCATTCTAATGCAATTTATCTCTTTAGACCCCAAAGTGGCACTATAACAAAACATATGTCTCTTCGCACAGACCCAAGAGCAGTCAAGCATCTTGCCGGCGGAAGTGCTGTACGTGAGACTTCCGGGCCTGCGCGAGAACGTGGAATACTCCTTCCGGGTCACCGCCAGCACCGTCATGGGTGAAGGGGAGAGCACTCCTACTGTTGCTGCCACTCCGAAGAGAGAAGGTCAGAGAACAAATTCTGCGAGAATTAAAATTTTTTATTGTGGTTTTGAGGGGTTGGGTTTGCACACGTTTGTAACGTCTTTGCTGAGAAACATGTAAATGACCGAATACGGAAATAGAGAAAGAAATTGTTTCCATGTACTGTTAAGTACGTAATATGTTCATAAAGATTAGATATGTTTCAGGTAGTCTCATAAACATGTTTTGTCGTAGCTGAGCAAAAAGTAAGAAATCTCAACATCTCTAGGGCCAGCTTAATGAGGGCGGTGCCCATCTCTTCTCCATCAATACCTTTGGGTACAGTACAGCATAGCAACCAGCTAAATTCGTCGGTGGTTCGGTAAATTCCATGTATTCATCTTTTGTTATAGTGGTGGGGATAAAATCTACTTTGTTGACATTGTTTTCAGTTGCTACCCGCAATGCCTTAGGGTGCAGAACAGCAACCCGCTTAATTCGTCGGTG
>NW_027128796.1:0-5000 GCF_037325665.1 Littorina saxatilis
GCCCATAAATCATGCCAAACGAATCTCTTCCCAACAACCGCATGCATCTCAGCCAGGAAGTCCTCAGTGGCGATGGGCGTCGAAGCTGTCAATGGAAGTGCTGGCCCTCCCCATGGGGGATTTGGAGTCTTCCTTGCTATACTCCGAGACGTCCTCCCAGGTGTCCGACAAGTCCCACGTCCCGAAGGGCAGGTGTTTCTCGTGCTTCTCCTTCCTACAGGCAAGGGGCAATATCGTGTGTATCTAATCGTTGTTGGTTATCGTCATCGTTGCCGTTTTCATCCAGTCGTCATACCCTCGTTCGTGGGTATCTAAGTGTTGTCGGATATCGTCATCGTTGCCGTTATCATCCAGTTGTCATGTCCTCGTTCGTCGTCAGCATCGTCACTTTATGTACACTGAGTCGTCGTCCTTATCATCATCAGAGAGTCGTCGACGACTCCTTTCGTTAGAAGTATCCTGGTCGTCATCATCGTGGTCATCATCGTGGTCATCATCGCGGTCATCATCATCATCATCATCATCATCATCATCATCATCATCATCATCATCATCATCATCATCATCATCATCATCGTCGTCGTCTTCGTCGAGTCTTTATGGTCTCGGGTCTACGTCTACGTGAGTATAATAGCTTACTTGGGGTTAACAGGATTGTGCGGTGGCTGAACAATGATCTCCTGCTCATTCTGCATTTCTGGTATAATACTGAAAAAAATATGTGAAAAACGCGATATTTTTTAATTACATCATTCAATTTAATCGTTTCTGGCCGCATGGGAGCCATGTTTTTCAGTTAACTTTTTCTGAACCGACGCTATACAACAAGAGCTTGTGTATTTTCATATTGGGAGGTGACTTTAAGAGGAATCAAGCTAAATTCATTGTTCATGTTGCATCAAACTTGGAAATAATGTCGACCGTTACTGCGATAAAGACATCAAATACTTTTTATATTTAGTCAAGTTTTGACTAAATATTTTAACATCGAGGGGGAATCGAAACGAGGGTCGTGGTGTATGTGCGTGTGTCTGTCTGTGTGTGTGTGTGTAGAGCGATTCAGACTAAACTACTGGACCGATCTTTATGAAATTTGACATGAGAGTTCCTGGGTATGAAATCCCCGAACGTTTTTTCCATTTTTTTGATAAATGTCTTTGATGACGTCATATCCGGCTTTTCGTGAAAGTTGAGGCGGCACTGTCACGCCCTCATTTTTCAACCAAATTGGTTGAAATTTTGGTCAAGTAATCTTCGACGAAGCCCGGACTTCGGTATTGCATTTCAGCTTGGTGGCTTAAAAATTAATTAATGACTTTGGTCATTAAAAATCTGAAAATTGTAAAAAAAAGTAAAAATTTATAAAACGATCCAAGTTTACGTTCATCTTATTTTCCATCATTTTCTGATTCCAAAAACATATAAACATGTTATATTTGGATTAAAAACAAGCTCTGAAAATTAAATATATAAAATTTTTTATCAAAGTTAAATTGTCCAAATCAATTTAAAAACACTTTCATCTTATTCCTTGTCGGTTCCTGATTCCAAAAACATATAGATATGATATGTTTGGATTAAAAACACGCTCAGAACGTTAAAACAAAGAGAGGTACAGAAAAGCGTGCTATCCTTCTTAGCGCAACTACTACCCCGCTCTTCTTGTCAATTTCACTGCCTTTGCCATGAGCGGTGGACTGACGATGCTACGAGTATACGGTCTTGCTGAAAAATGGCATTGCGTTCAGTTTCATTCTGTGAGTTCGACAGCTACTTGACTAAATATTGTATTTTCACCTTACGCGACTTGTTGGATTTGTGTGAAAGGGTACGTACTTTTTAGTTTGTGGCAACAAAAGTATTCAGTACCCGGTGATGTTATTTTCTCTTACAATTATTCAAATTTTAACTTGATCAATGTAACATCAGTTTTTCTTTTGCCTTTTTAAATGGAAATGAATATAAATTTAAGCATCAGTCACAAGATACTTTCAGTGAGAATGAGTAAGACCCCACTGTAGTAGATTATCTAGAAAGCAACTTACTGTGTGTAGGTGGTGGTGGAAACACAACTGGGGTCATCTGAAGAACTTTCGCTGCTGTAGCCGTTGCCGGTTTGCATGAATTGCCGCCTGTCCATAGTACTTTGCTGTCAACAAGATCGAAAGGCATCTGACCATCATTTTCGCCAGAGTCTAAGCACCAGCAAGTGTTTGTCTGTCTGTCCACTTCAAAGACAATTGGGTCAACGTACTTCTGACTGTTTTGTTTGTCATAAATTAAACCTTCCAATAACTTGACATTCTTGTTGTTTTTGGATTGTGCACCTAACAATCAAACAATCAACCAACAAACCGAACAAAACAAGAACTAAATCTAGCCTTAACCAACCGGACTGAGCGACATTTGCTTATACAACCATTTACTTGTTGTAAACCAAACATAGCCGATTGTACAACAACCAAACAACCAACCGACCAAATGCTCACTGAACAACAATCTTGCATTCAAAATCTGACCGGGCTAACCAACCAACCAAATCCCGACAGAATAAAAATGTTGCATCATAAAACTGACCGGGCTACACAACCAACAAAATACTGACTGAATGACAATCTTGCATTCTTAAACTGACCGGGCTAACAAACCAACCCAATACTGACTTATATATACTGACCGGGCTAATGGGACCGTGGTCTTCAGTTTGGTGAGTGGCGCGGAACAGTTCCTCCAGCTTGAGCGCCTCTATGGACCCCGACGCCAGGACGTCGTGGTCGATGTTGCTGCCCCGCCTGGTCGGGTGTATTTCGTACTCGTCCATCTCCAGGGGCTCGACAGGCACGATCAGCACCAGCGGGTACAGCCCTTCCTCGGGCTGTCAATCAAAGTGTTGTGGGTGATTTGTTTGTCCTCTTGCCTGAGCAATTTCAGCCATGCAAAAACGTAAAGGCCTTCCTCAATAGACGGTATCTGGAAAGAACTGTCAGGATTTTTCAGCGGTCTGCAAGAGTAAGACCCCCTTTTACTCGGACAAGCTTTTCAAAACGGGGCGGAGCATGTACCACGCTTCCGGTCGATCGGCCTTATCCTGCGATCGGGACGAACAACTCTAACGTGTATGTTATGCAGCATGCGCTCAATATGATACCCTTCCAAAATCAAAAAAAGATAAGGCCAAACAAAAATATATGTTGGTTTAGGGTAACCCGACAAACCCTATTTTTTCCCGCCGACCCTAAAACTTTTTTTTATCATTTCTCAAAACAAATGAAAACAAGAAGGGCAAAGCCCATACGACTCACATGCTTGACCTTGACCTTTACATGACCTTGACCTTCAGGGTCAAGGTCAAATAACTAAACCTAGCAATGACATCATACATTAAGAACTGCTTTACACATTTTTCCTACCAAAATACATGTGACCTTGACCCAAGGTCAAGGTCATCCAAGGTCATGCAACACAAAGCTGTTAATTCAAGACATAGGAAGTACAATGGTGCTTATTGGCTCTTTCTACCATGAGATATGGTCACTTTTAGTGGTTCACTACCTTATTTTGGTCACATTTCATAAGGGTCAAAGTGACCTTGACCTTGATCATATGTGACCAAATGTGTCTCATGATGAAAGCATAACATGTGCCCCACATAATTTTTAAGTTTGAAACAGTTATCTTCCATAGTTCAGGGTCAAGGTCACTTCAAAATATGTATACAATCCAACTTTGAAGAGCTCCTGTGACCTTGACTTTGAAGCAAGGTAAACCAAACTGGTATCAAAAGATGGGGCTTACTTTGCCCTATATATCATATATAGGTGAGGTATTAAATCTCAAAAACTTCAGAGAAAATGGGAAAAATGTGAAAAATAGCTGTTTTTTAGACAACATTTATGGCCCCTGCGACCTTGACGCAAGGTCAAGATGCTATGTATGTTTTTTGGGGCCTTGTCATCATACACCATCTTGCCAAATTTGGTACTGATAGACTGAATAGTGTCGAAGAAATATCCAACGTTAAAGTTTTCCGGACGGACGGACGGACGGACGGACGGACGGACGACTCGGGTGAGTACAAAGACTCACTTTTGCTTCGCATGTGAGTCAAAAATCAACTTCTGGCACATTTTCCGAACCATACCGAGACTAAAAAAAAAAGAAGAAAAAAAGAAAAAAAGAAAAGCCGACCTACCGACCCTATTTTTGGGGGTCATGTTACCCTAAGGCAAAAAAAAAAAGAAAGTCTGTTTACGGTAACATAGGCAAAAAAAATAGGGTTGGTGGGTTGGGATTTTTGTTAAAATTTTTTTTCTCTCAAAAAACATATTTTTAAGTTATTTTGCAAAAAACAAAGACTTTTTATTATTATTTTTTTTCTTCCCCAAATGCAAAAAAAAAAAGTCTGGGGTCGCGCGAAAAAATAGGGTCGGTCGGGATACTGTAAACAGACTATTTTTGTTGTTGGCCTAAAACAACATAATATTTTTGTTTGGCCAAAATATTTAGAACATTTAATTTTTTTAATAAACAACAACCCCAAGACATTCACAAAGTCAGTCCTGGTGAGTAGTTTTGTTTTGTCAAAAATCACGTTCAAATTACTTCCCTTTCTTTGTTTTGTTTTATTCTGTGTTATGGATGATTACATTGTACCGGAGCAATTTCAACCATTCAAACGTTTTATGGCTGATTTGTTTGTACGGATTTCATAGCTGAGCAATATCTATTTTTTATTCGGTCGTCAAAATGGTAAGGATGCTTCGTTCATCAGGCTGCAAACGTGTTATAGCTGATTTGTTAGTAGTTTTGCCTGAACAATTTCAACCCTTCATAGAGCTGTATACCTTGGTTTGTGGGAAGTGCAACACGATGGCATCATATTCCTTAAAGGAACGTTATTTGTCAACACAATATGTTAGACAGACTGACCAATAATTGTAGCTGGAAGCAGGTCCTTGGGATGTAGCTTGGTCCTCGGAAAGGTTGCCTGGTGAAAGCGT
>NW_027128796.1:7500-12655 GCF_037325665.1 Littorina saxatilis
TGTTACCGATGTTCATGGCAGTTGAGTTCTCTTTGGTATGGGTTCTTGTGAGGTCAGCACATATGCAAGACCACTAGGAAAAAATCTCTATTGGGAAGTGTTGGAATCGGTTCTTAGAGGTTGTAGTCCTTGGAACATAGTTGGGTTTTAAACCCACAGCATTATGTTCATGGGGGATAGGAGGGGTGGTATTGATTTGTCGGCAACCTTTTCAACACATTACGCTAGTCGTCAAGAGCATTGGCTTTCCTTGTCTAAAAGAATACATGACTTTTTTAAAGGTTATGCCCGAGACGCTTTCACCAGGCAACCTTTCCGAGGACCAAGCTACATCCCAAGGACCTGCTTCCAGCTACAATTATTGGTCAGTCTGTCTAACATATTGTGTTGACAAATAACGTTCCTTTAAGGAATATGATGCCATCGTGTTGCACTTCCCACAAACCAAGGTATACAGCTCTATGAAGGGTTGAAATTGTTCAGGCAAAACTACTAACAAATCAGCTATAACACGTTTGCAGCCTGATGAACGAAGCATCCTTACCATTTTGACGACCGAATAAAAAATAGATATTGCTCAGCTATGAAATCCGTACAAACAAATCAGCCATAAAACGTTTGAATGGTTGAAATTGCTCCGGTACAATGTAATCATCCACAACACAGAATAAAACAAAACAAAGAAAGGGAAGTAATTTGAACGTGATTTTTGACAAAACAAAACTACTCACCAGGACTGACTTTGTGAATGTCTTGGGGTTGTTGTTTATTCAAAAATTAAATGTTCTAAATATTTTGGCCAAACAAAAATATTATGTTGTTTTAGGCCAACAACAAAAATAGTCTGTTTACAGTATCCCGACCGACCCTATTTTTTCGCGCGACCCCAGACTTTTTTTTTTTGCATTTGGGGAAGAAAAAAAATAATAATAAAAAGTCTTTGTTTTTTGCAAAATAACTTAAAAATATGTTTTTTGAGAGAAAAAAAATTTTAACAAAAATCCCAACCCACCAACCCTATTTTTTTTGCCTATGTTACCGTAAACAGACTTTCTTTTTTTTTTTGCCTTAGGGTAACATGACCCCCAAAAATAGGGTCGGTAGGTCGGCTTTTCTTTTTTTCTTTTTTTTCTTCTTTTTTTTTTAGTCTCGGTATGGTTCGCAAAATGTGCCAGAAGTTGATTTTTGACTCACATGCGAAGCAAAAGTGAGTCTATGTACTCACCCGAGTCGTCCGTCCGTCCGTCCGTCCCCCCGTCCGTCCGTTAACGTTGGATATTTCTTGGACACTATTCAGTCTATCAGTACCAAATTTGGCAAGATGGTGTATGATGACAAGGCCCCAAAAACATACATAGCATCTTGACCTTGCGTCAAGGTCGCAGGGGCCATAAATGTTGTCTAAAAAACAGCTATTTTTCACATTTTTCCCATTTTCTCTGAAGTTTTTGAGATTTAATACCTCACCTATATATGATATATAGGGCAAAGTAAGCCCCATCTTTTGATACCAGTTTGGTTTACCTTGCTTCAAAGTCAAGGTCACAGGAGCTCTTCAAAGTTGGATTGTATACATATTTTGAAGTGACCTTGACCCTGAACTATGGAAGATAACTGTTTCAAACTTAAAAATTATGTGGGGCACATGTTATGCTTTCATCATGAGACACATTTGGTCACATATGATCAAGGTCAAGGTCACTTTGACCCTTATGAAATGTGACCAAAATAAGGTAGTGAACCACTAAAAGTGACCATATCTCATGGTAGAAAGAGCCAATAAGCACCATTGTACTTCCTATGTCTTGAATTAACAGCTTTGTGTTGCATGACCTTGGATGACCTTGACCTTGGGTCAAGGTCACATGTATTTTGGTAGGAAAAATGTGTAAAGCAGTTCTTAATGTATGATGTCATTGCTAGGTTTAGTTATTTGACCTTGACCCTGAAGGTCAAGGTCATGTAAAGGTCAAGGTCAAGCATGTGAGTCGTATGGGCTTCGCCCTTCTTGTTTTCATTTGTTTTGAGAAATGATAAAAAAAGTTTTAGAGTCGGTGGTAAAAAATAGGGTTTGTCGGGTTACTCTAAACCAACATATATTTTTGTTTGGCCTTATCTTTTTTTGATTTTGGAAGGGTATCATATTGAGCGCATGCTGCATAACATACACGTTAGAGTTGTTCGTCCCGATCGCAGGATAAGGCCGATCGACCGGAAGCGTGGTACATGCTCCGCCCCGTTTTGAAAAGCTTGTCCGAGTAAAAGGGGGTCTTACTCTTGCAGACCGCTGAAAAATCCTGACAGTTCTTTCCAGATACCGTCTATTGAGGAAGGCCTTTACGTTTTTGCATGGCTGAAATTGCTCAGGCAAGAGGACAAACAAATCACCCACAACACTTTGATTGACAGCCCGAGGAAGGGCTGTACCCGCTGGTGCTGATCGTGCCTGTCGAGCCCCTGGAGATGGACGAGTACGAAATACACCCGACCAGGCGGGGCAGCAACATCGACCACGACGTCCTGGCGTCGGGGTCCATAGAGGCGCTCAAGCTGGAGGAACTGTTCCGCGCCACTCACCAAACTGAAGACCACGGTCCCATTAGCCCGGTCAGTATATATAAGTCAGTATTGGGTTGGTTTGTTAGCCCGGTCAGTTTAAGAATGCAAGATTGTCATTCAGTCAGTATTTTGTTGGTTGTGTAGCCCGGTCAGTTTTATGATGCAACATTTTTATTCTGTCGGGATTTGGTTGGTTGGTTAGCCCGGTCAGATTTTGAATGCAAGATTGTTGTTCAGTGAGCATTTGGTCGGTTGGTTGTTTGGTTGTTGTACAATCGGCTATGTTTGGTTTACAACAAGTAAATGGTTGTATAAGCAAATGTCGCTCAGTCCGGTTGGTTAAGGCTAGATTTAGTTCTTGTTTTGTTCGGTTTGTTGGTTGATTGTTTGATTGTTAGGTGCACAATCCAAAAACAACAAGAATGTCAAGTTATTGGAAGGTTTAATTTATGACAAACAAAACAGTCAGAAGTACGTTGACCCAATTGTCTTTGAAGTGGACAGACAGACAAACACTTGCTGGTGCTTAGACTCTGGCGAAAATGATGGTCAGATGCCTTTCGATCTTGTTGACAGCAAAGTACTATGGACAGGCGGCAATTCATGCAAACCGGCAACGGCTACAGCAGCGAAAGTTCTTCAGATGACCCCAGTTGTGTTTCCACCACCACCTACACACAGTAAGTTGCTTTCTAGATAATCTACTACAGTGGGGTCTTACTCATTCTCACTGAAAGTATCTTGTGACTGATGCTTAAATTTATATTCATTTCCATTTAAAAAGGCAAAAGAAAAACTTAGTTACATTGATCAAGTTAAAATTTGAATAATTGTAAGAGAAAATAACATCACCGGGTACTGAATACTTTTGTTGCCACAAACTAAAAAGTACGTACCCTTTCACACAAATCCAACAAGTCGCGTAAGGCGAAAATACAATATTTAGTCAAGTAGCTGTCGAACTCACAGAATGAAACTGAACGCAATGCCATTTTTCAGCAAGACCGTATACTCGTAGCATCGTCAGTCCACCGCTCATGGCAAAGGCAGTGAAATTGACAAGAAGAGCGGGGTAGTAGTTGCGCTAAGAAGGATAGCACGCTTTTCTGTACCTCTCTTTGTTTTAACGTTCTGAGCGTGTTTTTAATCCAAACATATCATATCTATATGTTTTTGGAATCAGGAACCGACAAGGAATAAGATGAAAGTGTTTTTAAATTGATTTGGACAATTTAATTTTGATAAAAAATTTTATATATTTAATTTTCAGAGCTTGTTTTTAATCCAAATATAACATGTTTATATGTTTTTGGAATCAGAAAATGATGGAAAATAAGATGAACGTAAACTTGGATCGTTTTATAAATTTTTATTTTTTTTTTACAATTTTCAGATATTTAATGACCAAAGTCATTAACTAAATTTTTAAGCCACCAAGCTGAAATGCAATACCGAAGTCCGGGCTTCGTCGAAGATTACTTGACCAAAATTTCAACCAATTTGGTTGAAAAATGAGGGCGTGACAGTGCCGCCTCAACTTTCACGAAAAGCCGGATATGACGTCATCAAAGACATTTATCAAAAAAATGGAAAAAACGTTCGGGGATTTCATACCCAGGAACTCTCATGTCAAATTTCATAAAGATCGGTCCAGTAGTTTAGTCTGAATCGCTCTACACACACACACACAGACAGACACACGCACATACACCACGACCCTCGTTTCGATTCCCCCTCGATTGTTAAAATATTTAGTCAAAACTTGACTAAATATAAAAAGTATTTGATGTCTTTATCGCAGTAACGGTCGACATTATTTCCAAGTTTGATGCAACATGAACAATGAATTTAGCTTGATTCCTCTTAAAGTCACCTCCCAATATGAAAATACACAAGCTCTTGTTGTATAGCGTCGGTTCAGAAAAAGTTAACTGAAAAACATGGCTCCCATGCGGCCAGAAACGATTAAATTGAATGATGTAATTAAAAAATATCGCGTTTTTCACATATTTTTTTCAGTATTATACCAGAAATGCAGAATGAGCAGGAGATCATTGTTCAGCCACCGCACAATCCTGTTAACCCCAAGTAAGCTATTATACTCACGTAGACGTAGACCCGAGACCATAAAGACTCGACGAAGACGACGACGATGACGATGATGATGATGATGATGATGATGATGATGATGATGATGATGATGATGACCGCGATGATGACCACGATGATGACCACGATGATGACCACGATGATGACGACCAGGATACTTCTAACGAAAGGAGTCGTCGACGACTCTCTGATGATGATAAGGACGACGACTCAGTGTACATAAAGTGACGATGCTGACGACGAACGAGGACATGACAACTGGATGATAACGGCAACGATGACGATATCCGACAACACTTAGATACCCACGAACGAGGGTATGACGACTGGATGAAAACGGCAACGATGACGATAACCAACAACGATTAGATACACACGATATTGCCCCTTGCCTGTAGGAAGGAGAAGCACGAGAAAACACCTGCCCTTCGGACGTGGGACTTGTCGGACACCTGGAGGACGTCTCGGAGTATAGCAAGGAAGACTC
>NW_027128797.1:5000-15000 GCF_037325665.1 Littorina saxatilis
AATACACTCTCACCTATCTCTATATATTTATAGATACAGATATGCATATATATATACGGCTTCTCTGTGTGTGTGTGTGTGTTTGTGTGTGTGTGTAGGCAAAAACCTATGTATTATAGAGTTCTGTTTGTGATGGGGTCTAGCGGCTTTTGTCTGTCTGTATGTTCTGGCATGTGAGAAGCCACAGCAGATAATATAGGGCTAAGAAATAAGCTCTAAAATTCTCAATCCCGTTTGACAGGACTTCGCCTTTCAAAGGTGATTGTGGTGAACCGCCACGCTGTCTGTCTCTGTCGCGCCGTTCACCCCAAATTCCCGTTTCTGAGGTACTATTTTTAGAATGTCACTGCGCTGTCCAGAACGCTTCCCTTGCACCCGTAAGTTGTTCTTACTGTCAAAGTGAAAAGGTCGAATCAATTTATAGCCACGCAAAAAATACACTCTCACCTATCTCTATATATTTATAGATATAGATATACATATATATAGATACGGCTTCTCTGTGTGTGTGTTTGTGTGTGTGTGTGGGGGACTAAAACCTGTTGATTGTAGAGTTCTGTTTGTGATGGGGTCTAGCGGCTTTCGTCTGTCTGTATGTTCTGGCATTTGAGAAGCCACAACAGATAATATAGGGCTAAGAAATAAGCTCTAAAATTCTCAATCCCGTTTGACAGGACTTCGCTTGCAGAGGTGATTGTGATGAACCGCCACGCTGTCTGTCTCTGTCTCGCGATTCACCCCGGCGAAGCCGGGTATTCCTCTAGTAATTACATGTATGTACATAACACCATTTGAAAATAGTATACACTTTATAGACTACACATACACACGGATAACAATAGCGAAGACGAGAAAACTTGCCTAGAACACGACCATTAACACATGTACTATTAACTTGCACGCTATGTATTCTTACTAAAACACACACACACACACACACACACACACACACACACACACACACACACACACACACACACACACACACACACACACACACACACACACACACACACACACACAGATATATATATCTGTTGATCAGATCACTAAAAGCTTGACAGTTACCTAAACATCTAAACAGAGTTCAAACCAATTTTTTCGTGTTGATTTAAAGACTAAGATGAGTAAATGTAGTCAATCTCATGCGAAAGAGAGGCCCATTTTGTTAGGGCGGCATAGTTAATGTACATGTGACCAATGCGTTTAGTTCTTGCATGAGCAATACGAAGCATTCAGGGATATTCGGAAGAGCAAAGCTATTTGAAGGGAAGGTAAATAGTCAAGGGATCGACGCGAAGAGATTAAGAGGAGAAGTCTAAGAAAAAACGAAAATACAGAATGTGTAGTCAATAAGGGGAGAGCAGAGGATTGGTTCAGCATGATAACACGTTCATGTTGTTGTTTGTTTGCTTTCTGAACTTTGTTTCCGATAATTATACACATGGCATTAAGGTAATAGCACATTGCAGTTATCAAGTTTAGACGGAACAACAACACTCAGAACAGATTTGTTAGCGTCAAATGTTACATGGTGAATCACATTTTGAGAAATGCAGATATTGGTACAATTGTAATCTGCGTGTCCAGTTTCATGTTATCCGATATAATACATCCAGTATTGCGTGCAAACAAGAAAACAAGTCATGTAAGGCGAAATTACTCCATTTAGTCAATCTGTCAAACTCACAGAATGAAATACAAGCACTGCATTCCTAACCCCACTATTTATTCAAATTCAGTGAGTGAGATTACAAACACAAAGGCTTTTTGCTATTCCGCTGTAACCTTCAGAATGTACTTTGATCAGCGTTACCTCCAAACATACTGCCGTGCCTGCTGTCAATTTGTATGTACGACCAAATTCTAGATATCGTTTGGCAGTAAGGCTATCACTAACAAATTACGATATTGTCCATGGCAAAAGTACACATTGTGTTAATCTTCTGATACACCGGCCTTTCTCACAGTATGAATGATGTATGCAGATAACACAGATTCCCAGAAGCGCAATAATCCCAACATAAATCATGATGTTAAAATGTCAGCACAGTTCTCAGGAAAGGCCCAGATGAAACAGGTTTTATTGTGATGGCTAGAATAAAATTACATTCCCTACAATTGTTGGTTTGTAATCGACCGCTGGAACAAACACAACATAATGATCAATCGAAAAATTACAACGTAATGCTGTCTTTATTGTAGTTGTTGTGACACTGATATTTGCCTTCATTTTGGTTTGCCGGTGTCGCTGCCGTCAATGTCAAGATAATTCGGAAAACGAGTAACATTATATTATCTGATTGTGCAAGTAGAAAAGTAGTTTTCTTTCACTGCATATCATACACGTCTTTGTGTTGTTTGTTTTGCATTTATCATAAACAAAATACGAATTATGAAACATTAAGCTGTGGACATGTTTTGGGTTTCAGTAAGTGACTGATCTTGGAAGGAACGGTCGCGGCGTACAGTTGCGTATTAGCAATAATTGTAAATGAGAGTGGTTTGGTGTACATAGTTAACAGATCCTTGTGGGTGGTTTGACTGCAGTTATTGGGTGAAGTCTGTTTATATTGACTACCAATATATTGTTTAAAACGCTGTGTTTATTCGAAGTGCCTCTTATTGAAAAACAACCTCACACACATAAAAGCCAATATGTGTGGTATTTTTCTCTCAAAATTAGTATAAATCAACTAGACCCCCATGTTTTCTGAATTAAACTAAAATGTTGAGAGTTGATGTTGTCATCAACATTTACAAATTGAGGAAATCTGCACATCAGCTGCACCCAGCTAGCAATAGGTTAATTGTTCGAATTCCTTTGCAGCAGGTATTTTACATGACTGTATAGACAACGTTTTCAACAAAAAGTCCTAGTTCCTTTCTTCTGTGCACAAGTTCTTGCCCTCGTCAAACTGTCTCGTGGTTTTACTATTTTCTTGATTTGTTCCATTCTGTCTTAGTTTTGTCATATTTTTCCTGAATGCGTTGCTTTTCCTCCTCTGAGACATCTCCATTTAAGCGTTCCATCGTTTTGACGTACTCCTCTTGAATTCCGTTCTTTTGCTCAACTGGGACGCCAGATCTTGAGTAAAACAACATGTCATTGAACTCCTTTTGAATGCGCGTCTTTTCTTCAGTAGAGGAAGCTTGTTCAAGTCTTGTGTGTAGCATGCGTTGTCTTTGCTTTTTCAGGACAGATTTCTTGACACTTTTCTTGACCTCACTCTCTTCCGACCCACTGTGGGCATCATCATCTACCGCATCTACAGAAGCAGAAGGGTGTTGTGGGGTTGTGATACTTTCAGGTCCATCCACTTCAGATTCGAGTTTGACACTCTGTTTTTCTGTACTTTTATTTTCGTATAGCGGAAGCATTTGGTTGTTCTCCTCGGGTCTTGAGGTGTCAGGTTTCCTTTGAATAAAATAGATTAATAATGTTACAAAAAAGGAAATCACGCACAGAAAACACAGAGAGACAAATAGACATACAGACACCCCCCAAACAAAACAAACAAGTGGCGTAAGGCGAAAATACAATATTTAGTCAAGTAGCTGTTGAACTCACAGAATGAAACTGAACGCAATGCCATTTTTCAGCAAGACCGTATACTCGTAGCATCGTCAGTCCACCGCTCATGGCAAAGGCAGTGAAATTGACAAGCAGAGCGGGGTAGTAGTTGCGCTAAGAAGGATAGCACGCTTTTCTGTACCTCTCTTTGTTTTAACTTTCTGAGCGTGTTTTTAATCCAAACATATCATATCTATATGTTTTTGGAATCAGGAACCGACAAGGAATAAGATGAAAGTGTTTTTAAAATGATTTGGACAATTTAATTTTGATAATACATTTTATATATTTAATTTTCAGAGCTTGTTTTTAATCCGAATATAACATATTTATATGTTTTTGGAATCAGCAAATGATGGAGAATAAGATAAACGTAAATTTGGATCGTTTTATAAATTTTTATTTTTTTTTACAATTTTCACATACACCACGACCCTCGTTTCGATTCCCCCTCGATGTTAAAATATTTAGTCAAAACTTGACTAAATATAAAAAGAAAACACACACAAACAAACGTCACATGCACACTCGGACACAGAGTCGCACACACACACACACACACACACACACACACACACACACACACACACATACACACACTCACTCACACACACACACACACACAAACACACACACACATAGTCACACACACACACACACACACACACCCACACACACACACAGTCACAAAACCACCTACACACACACACATACACTCACACACCACTTACAGTGTATACAATTATAATCCGGGTAATTCCCATACAGGAGTGCCCTGGTAATCGCTGTAATCGCTGTCTTAAAATCATCGATTGTCTGGGTTTGGTTTTTCTATAGTTGGTACTTTAGATAAATCGACAGTTAAGTTGAAACTTAGGAGCTGAAATTGGATATGTGTGCCTACCACTCAGTTTCAAACCTCGCGCCGTTAAGTCGACCCAAACAGTTCGATTACATTTTCGAAAGAGCATGACAGTCAAACTATACATAACATTATCAAACAAAGGGGATTGAAATATCATAATGATTATCCTCACCCGAACGGAAACCACAGATTCCTGTAGGCAAGTGTAAGGTAAATAATGGCAGCAACTGCCACAGCCATGAGGATAAATGTTAGGATCATCAGAGCATGGGTGGTTTTGACATGCCCGTGAAGCGTTTCCTGTGTCACTGAAATAAAAGGCAACACACAAGTATGGATGTAAAATAGTCAAAGGGACGACGCAGGACAAGTACGTGGGATCGTTCATTCTTAATGGTTCACGATCATTATGACATGTCGGTTCAGCTCTTACAAGCAGACACACTCTGCAGACGACAGAAATGTAGCTTCCAAGGTTTCGTTTCCTCGGTGCGTTTTTGTTTTAAGTGGACAAAATGTAAGAAGTATACGTTTATCCAGATCCATGATGAAAAATATAGGTGGTAAGAAAATATTCCAATTTTATTGGACTGGAGATTTTGTTTCGAACCGGTGAAAAATCGCCTTTTACTCGGAGCGCCATCGTTGATTGCAAGCATATTTGAAGATTCGTGCGCAGCTAAAATTAATCGTTCAGTGAATTTTGACGAGTTTTGACCACACGTGCGCATTCTCAGATATTTACACAATAGTTTTTTGGGTTTTTCAAAAGCTTTTTATCACCTTATACCTTATATGGAAAATAAAAAAAGATGCGTTTGACCATATAAGGAACATAAATTGCAGTCAAAGAATGTACTAACACGGCAATACGTAATGAAGCAATCAATCTTCTCGGTTTGTGTTTTCATTGTCATTACTTTATCGCTGGGATTTTCGGGTAGCTTCCTCCTAGTGAAAAGCTAGCAGCAACACATTCGCGCTACCCAGGCATGTTCGCGTGTAGGTATAACCAGCCTGCTGCACTGATGGCAGAATGACCGAGGTATTTTACGAGCAACACTGGCGACACGGGGTTCAACATAGATAACATCTCTGACTCTGCACATAACGTTGACCCGTGTCCGCCCCGGCCCGGATTCGAACCCGTGGCCCTCGGATCACAATGCAAGTGCTCTACGAACTGAGCTATCTGGTCACCCCTTTAATTAATCAGGTGTCTTATCAATCATTTGTCTACATTACTGAGAGAAAAAAAATGCTTACATAGGATAAAGTACAATTAAAAAAAGCAAACATGACTACGGAAACAATGGCCAAGCCAGTATGTTAAAGCTTACGTAAAATACATTGTAAGAAGTCCTGCACGTACCTGGGTTCCTAGGGGTTTTCTTTTCTAGCTTGTATGCTCCTGAAAACATAAATAGGTTAACATGCGTTCAGTCTCCTTCAGTTTAGTCATTAGGGCAAGCGACTGTATGTGTTCATGTTGTTGATGTCTTTATCAATGTGTGCTTTTATATGTTCGCTTTTAGCACACACCTGTTTTAGTTTCTTAACTTGTTTATGTTTATGAGATTTTATCCATACGCTTAGAACTCTGTCCATTTCCCTCCCTGCCTCTGGCTCCGTCAGATTTAGTGTTAGCAATGAATAGATTGGTAGTGACAAGAGCATTTCTCATGAACTTTAAGAAAGCATTTGATTTGGTGTACCATTCAAATTCGTTAAAGGCATATGTGTACGCGCTCCCGTGTTTACAAAGTGTAGTTTGCCCATAATCGATGTCAAACGCACCATAAGACCATATAATGACGATATGTCACCATGCGCGGACCATAATACATGCATTACAGCTTGTTCTAGCCTCTGAAAAAGTGAGGATGTCAACAAAGCCGCGGTGTTAGCTCCCTTGCATCAACGTTACATGTGTTGCCAAATCTATAAATAGGACGATCCAGATCAAAATGAAAATTAACATATCTCAACATTGAAGGGGTCCTAGACCACAATATTTTGCAGGGAACTTAATTTAGCATGTCTCCAGCTGTTGGTAAAGCAATTAGCGTGTATAGTCATCGAGTACATATGCCTTTAAACAAAAGAGTTGGTCATACTTTTGTAAAACATATATATATATATATATATATATATCAACCGGACACATTATGTCGTTATGAACTGTAACAATGCGTGAACTGCATCATAAACAAATAGCGTTCCTCAAGGGTTTGTATTATGACCTGTTCTGTATCAGTATGGTGTTTACATTAATGAATTGCCTTTATATGTATCAGCTAATAATCGTATGCCGATTACGAGCTGGTCGCCAACAATTCATCTATTCATACACCTCTTTCTATATATATATAAAAGAGATTTTAACACATCTCGGAAGAAAGTCTCTGCTGACTTTCGATTGTTTCTTTCACAATTTCTGATGTTTTATATATATATATATATATATATCCCATGACCTCCCTTCTTTGTCTCTGTTACTTCAGTATGGGTATATATGTTGTATTTTTATAGCTCAATAAATACATCATGGACTCAAAAAAATATATGATAGTGCAGATTCCGATTTGGGCGAAGAACTACTTTGCTCCCGACCTTTGACCTCGCACCGAACAATGTGACACATTTGTATGAAGTTCCAAAATCGTATTGCACGGCTCAGAAAACCATATCAGTTGCACGCAAAAATGAATCTCAGAACTGATCTGATGTATGAGATACAATAAGCAAACGTTTCTTTCATTATGAAAGCAATGCAGGTGGGAAAAAACGAACATTCAACTTACAAGATAACCAGATGCTAGCGAACCAAAACAAAAACACGAGTACCCTCCCCTTGCTTCGTTAGCAGACGACTTTTGAGAATCTGTCAGACCGTCCTTACCTGGCACGGTTGGGCTTCGCTATCATCAGCTGTTTCACGTGTTTTGCGAGCAAGTCTACTCTTTTGCCTGGCTCTGCAGTAAGTCCACATTGGCGATGAAGGTATCTAAGAACTTAACATGTGTGTATTTTTCCGTAATCCAGTCATATTCTTTCAAAATGCAATCAAGCGGCGGAGACAGACTTGGGTCCTGTTTTCATCGCATCAATACCAGTTTAGGTTCATGCAAACACACTCGCAAAACAGTTTATCATGTAGATACATTTCAAATAGGGAGCAAATGGTTAAATCTACATATGTGTTCCCTAAAATTTGCTTCTCTGTCAATAAGACTAATTGTATAATAATGCGTTCGAAAAAAACAACGTGGAATCGATTCTGAATCGAGTCGAGTAAGCCAAATGGGGGCCAAACCGGTTTCCCCGTTCCGCCGACCTGAAACGCAAAAGAATTGTGCGCTTCAACTAAATGGATTTCTATACGACTTCATTACTTTCTTGCAACTTATGAACCTTTACTTAACGCTTTTAAACGGTCTGAAAGTAGTGTTACCGCGTACTTATAGATGCACTCATTCGTTTTATTTTTTCAGCGACGGTCACTTAGTTTAAGGTTGCAAAAAGGCCATGTCTCGCTGAAAACACTGTTTCACACTCCACAGATCGCAAAAGTGCCGCTAGTAGTCTACACTTTGTGTTTGATGGTAGAATGGGATATACAGATTACAACACTCGTGGTTTTTTATATGGCTTGTATTTCAGTCAAGACCCAGCGGGAATATCAATCGAGAGCCACTCGCCAAAGGCTCGTGTCTCCCGATGATATTCATCCGCTGGGTCTTGACTGAAATACAAGCCATATAAAAAACCACTCGTGTTGTAACCTATACATATAAAACATCAGAAATTGTGAAAGAAACAATTGAAAGTCAGCAGAGACTTTCTTCCGAGATTTGTTAAAATCTCTTAGCAGAGAGAGAGAGAAATAAGTATCCCTTCACAGACAGCCTATTGGGAGCATCAGACCCTCCTCAAGGGGGACCGAGATTTACAGAGCAAAGTCCCTTTGTGGGGGACGTATCGCAAGGTAATCTAGTCCTGAGGAGGACCATTGTATTTGTACCTAGACCAGACACGTGTTTCGACACTATTGTGTCTCATCAGTGGTCAGGTGGTACTGATGGCGAGAGTTGTCAACCCATGGTATCCAACTAAGAAGCAAACCATTCTCTGAATGGTAGCTTCTGTTGGCATGGGAGACTACCCTCATCTGACAACCCCAAGAGGATATCTGTGAAGGGAAACACTTTGATTTAAGGCCAAAGTGTAGAATTGATATTTATTAAGAAAGAATTTAGAAATTTAGACAAGTTTTAACCAAGAAATTAGGTTAAAACAAGGGAAATGTGAAAAGCCTAAAGGGAGGTAACTCTGTACCAGCCTGCAGATCCAGAAATGGATACGCGAACAAGTTAGATCTAATTTTAAAAAGGTTAAACAGGAAAAGCGGTCAACTTTTCACTGCTGTTCAACACAGGACTTGGTAAAGAAGAAGTTTTCTGCTTTATTCAATTGGATCGCTTTAAAGGCGATGCAACTTTCACGGTGACCACATTATAAAACATCAGAAATTGTGAAAGAAACAATTGAAAGTCAGCAGAGACTTTCTTCCGAGATTTGTTAAAATCTCTTAGCAGAGAGAGAGAGAGAAATAAGTATCCCTTCACAGACAGCCTATTGGGAGCATCAGACCCTCCTCAAGGGGGACCAAGATTTACAGAGCAAAGTCCCTTTGTGGGGGACGTATCGCAAGGTAATCTAGTCCTGAGGAGGACCATTGTATTTGTACCTAGACCAGACACGTGTTTCGACACTATTGTGTCTCATCAGTGGTCAGGTGGTACTGATGGCGAGAGTTGTCAACCCATGGTATCCAACTAAGAAGCAAACCATTCTCTGAATGGTAGCTTCTGTTGGCATGGGAGACTACCCTCATCTGACAACCCCAAGAGGATATCTGTGAAGGGAAACACTTTGATTTAATACTAATACCTAATATTATGAGAACTGTAACAGCAGTTCTGATCTGCGAAAGACATGCAGCACGTCATAAAATATATATATATATAAAACATCAGAAATTGTGAAAGAAACAAATATATATATATATACATATGGGTATGCCTCTCTCTTTCTCTCTCTCCCTCTCTCTCTCTCTCTCTCTCTCTCTCTCTCTCTCTCTCTCTCTCTCTCTCTCTCTCTCTCTCTCTCTCTTTCTAAATAAATGGGTATGCCTCTCTCTCTCTCTCTCTCTCTCTCTCGTCATCTTTTTTTTTCTAGCTTTCCTAGATAAGTCCTAGCGGCTTGCCTTCCACAAGAAGAATACATGGACGCACAACTCTTCCATTGCCAGGGACAACTCCACAAGAGTAGCGGCCCTGGAACTCTGCTGAAACATCAGGCACCTCAATGGTCAGGTTGTCCTTGTTGATGCCTAAAAATCGATAACCTTCCTCTGGATTGCAAACTCTCACTGCACCCTCTTTGGAGTGACATATCAACACCTTATTCCCTGATGGAGAAAAAGACAGATACAATATAGTTAACGACATAACGGTACAGGTATTAGCCGCTTTACCGGAATGTACATACATACATTA
>NW_027128797.1:20000-27032 GCF_037325665.1 Littorina saxatilis
CCAAATTGGTTGAAATTTTGGTCAAGTAATCTTCGACGAAGCCCGGGGTTCGGTATTGCATTTCAGCTTGGTGGCTTAAAAATTAATTAATGACTTTGGTCATTAAAAATTTGAAAATTGTAAAAAAAAATAAAAATTTATAAAACGATCCAAATTTACGTTTATCTTATTCTCCATCATTTGCTGATTCCAAAAACATATAAATATGTTATATTCGGATTAAAAACAAGCTCTGAAAATTAAATATATAAAAATTATTATCAAAATTAAATTGTCCAAATCAATTTAAAAACACTTTCATCTTATTCCTTGTCGGTTCCTGATTCCAAAAACATATAGATATGATATGTTTGGATTAAAAACACGCTCAGAAAGTTAAAACAAAGAGAGGTACAGAAAAGCGTGCTATCCTTCTTAGCGCAACTACTACCCCGCTCTTCTTGTCAATTTCACTGCCTTTGCCATGAGCGGTGGCCTGACGATGCTACGAGTAAAATGGCATTGCGTTTCATTCTGTGAGTTCGACAGCTACTTGACTAAATATTGTATTTTCGCCTTACGCGACTTGTTTTTGTTTTGGTTTGTAGCCATGGGCATTGTGATAGTGTTCGACTGTTCAAACTAGTGTTATGCACGGGTTAATAAAACTGCGGATAGAACTCTTTAGCAGCAAAGCAATTACAATCTATTTGTTTGGCGCAAGGTCAAAGGTCGGGAGGAAAGTAGTTCTTTGCTCAAATCGGAATCTGCACTATCATATATTTTTTGGAGTCCATGATGTATTTATTGAGCAATAAAAATACAACATATATACCCATACTGAAGTAACAGAGACAAAGAAGGGAGGTCATGGGATATAAGGAAATAAACCATTGTCTTCTCTCTCTCTGTCTCTGTCTCTCTCTGTCTGTGCCTCTGTCTCTCTGTCTCTGTCTCTCTGTCTCTCTCTCTCTCACTCTCTCCCTGTCTCTGTCTATCTGTCTCTCTGTCTCTCTGCCTCTCTCTCTCTCTCTCTCTCTCTCTCTCTCTCTTTCTCTCTCTCTCTCTCTCTCTCTCTCTCTCTCTCTCTCTCTCTCTCTCTCTCTCTCTCTCTCTCTCTCTTTCTCTCTCTCTACGTAAGAAAGCCGTCGTAAAACGGTTCCTGAAACGGGCTAAGAGAGCTAACAAGCAAAATTATGAGGTATGCAAGGAAGAATATGTACAGGAACGCAACGAGTACAAGGCAGTGTTGATTTTGATTCAGACAGACTTGCCAAGTTGAAAAATCAGATCCAAACGTGTTTTGGCAAACTATTCGGTCATTGAACGCAAAGAAAACAATCTTCAATGGCATTTCAAGTGAACAGCGGTACGAACATTTTTATGAGGTTTTTAACACCGTTGATTTTGTGTCTGGAGTTGAAAAGGATACCGATGAAGTTGAGAAGGAAGTAGTTGATGAATTATTCAGCGAACACATTTCAAAGCAAAAAGGGATTGACAGTATCCGCAATTTAAAAGTAGGAAAGAGTGCTGGGCCAGATACGATTGTGAGCCAAATGTTAAAGCATGCCATGAAACAGTATTGGACTTTCTCGTTGATCTGTTCAACATGTTGTTTGACACGGGATCATCTCCTGAAGAGTGGTCAAGATCAATTATCATACCAATTCATAAGAAAGGAGACGTGGGTGTACCGGATAATGACCGTGGCATAGCCTTGACCAGTGTTGTAAGGCCTAAAAAAAAAATAGGTGTGGTTACGGTAACCCGACCTACCCTATTTTTAGGGGCCGACCCTATAACTTTTTATTACATTTGTCAAAAAAACAAAACACACACAAGAAAACGAGTGCAGAAAACGCAATGAAAGCGAAAGCGCCCGAGTCGCACACTTATTTCCCTGTCAAGTAGGTTTAATTTGTACACATTAGAAAAAAAAAGTTTAAAAAAAAAAAGTGATTGCCTACCTTCCTACCCTATTTTTTTTGGCTATGTTACCGTAACCACACCTATTATTTTTTTTGGCCTAAGCAAGGTTTATACACACATTCTCAATAAGAGATTGACGAAGTGGGCTGAGAAAGGGGGACAAATAATTGAAGAACAAGCCGGCTTCAGGTCAAGTTACAGTACTGTTGATCATATTTTTTTCGTTATATGGCATTGTTCAGAAGTATTTATTAAAGAATATTAAACTGTACATAGCTTTTGTAGATTTTAAGATGGCATTTGACTCTGTGAACAGGAATGCATAATGGGATGTTTTGAGGAAAAATGGTGTGAACGGGAAAATGTATAAGGCTCTAACAGCCGTTTACACATCAGTGAAAGCATGTGTGCGTGACCGATGTAATTATTTTGGGTCCAAATCAACGCACTGATCTTATTTTCCATTTTTAACTAATTTTGAATGCGTGGGCAGTGTATCGTGTATATGTGACTGGCGCATTACTGCACGGGAAACGGGAGTGTCCTGGTCCTGTTTATGCGGGAGTCACACATACACGACGCACGATTCAGTCGCGCGATTCAGTCTTTGGCCGATCGCACATCACAACGTAGGCCATTGATTCGTCACACGATGAACGATAGACTAACGATTGACGAACGATAACTTCACGCGAGCGGGGCGGAAGTGACGTGTCACAGTGAACACGGCAAACGCGCTTTGCGAGAGCAGACGCTAAATGTTCGAACATCGCTCAACCTTTCTGAAAAATTCCTTTCAGCATTACGCCTTTGCGAGAAATAAAGTTCCCAATTAATGTTTCCCGACCGCTGTACACGCCTAAAACGTCTCCTTTATATCTGAGTAAAAAACTGTTCTTCCAAACAGTTTTGAATTGACGAAGAGACGCTGTCCGCCACTGTCCACCATTATTTTACGTCACGGCGTCAAGGCCGCAACGACGCGTTCTGATTGACCAACGACTGGGTCGCAGGAACAGAACATGTTCTAAGGCTCAAAGCTACGAGGGAAGCGCATGAGACTGAGTCGCAGACTTGTTTTCCACGACTCAGTCGGCCGTGTGACAGGGTAAATCGCGCGATTGAATCGCGCATGTGACGGCCCCATTACAATGGGAGTACATCTACAGAGGATTTGAACACAATATCTTAAAAACAAAGGTCTTAATGGGTAGGACGTCTTAAAGTGAGGGGTCTTTAGACGGGGGTTGCACAGCGACAAAACTTGGGCGCACAACAACGTACTGATCATAGTTTCTAGTTTTAATTAATGTTCAATGCGCGGGCCGTGCATATGTGTTACCAAACCGCGACAAAAGTTGAGTGTACAACGACGCACCGATCTTATTGTTCATTGTCGATTAATGTTCAATGTACGGGCCGTGCGTCGTGTATGTGTGACTCCCGTATTACGTATATTTGTGTAATTACTCCATTCGTGTGTTTCGTGAACTTCCTTGACACAACCACAGTAGGGAAGATAGTAAGTGTGTGACTAGTTATATTGTACACAAAACATTATCAAAGTCACACTAACGTGAATTGATACTTCCCAGACACAAGTGGGGCTTCGTTCCTGTTGTGTGCAGTTCTTAATTGTACACAAACAATGGTGTGCCTACAATGTTTTGTTTTTATAAATTGCTTGCTTATGCTGCACTCTCAAGGATCTGGATTGGCTTGTAAGTTTGTTTTATTTGTGTGTGTGTGTGCAGTTTTCAGTTTTACCGACATTCATTTTGTCTTTATACATCATAAAAAAAAAAAATATTGTTCAAACTCATGTATTGTCTATCACACTGGCTAGTCGCATACATTGATCAATTTATTCGAATTAAGTCCGCACATGCTTATTTGCATTTTAAAACTTGAATACACTACTTAATTAAATGATGACACAATGCATAGTTATGTTGTCTTCCCTGTTGCAGTTACAGCTCAAATTAGGTTTAACAGTTAACAGCAGTTGTATCATGAATGCATCATATCTGATATGATTTAACACGCATGTTCTACAAATGCATGGTCTAATTCATAGTGTCAATTAAGGATTTCCCTTTCTTGGGTTTACTTTGTGTCTTGTTTGGTAACTAAAGCTTTCAGTGGAATTATGAGCGAACAGTTATAATAAGTTGAAGATTGTGTGGTCATCGTAACTGGACATTAAATGCTACTCGCTGACATTAACCACATCATCTAAACCACATGTTTAGAACTGAAAACAAAACATTACATTTTGGTAAATTAATGCAATCTTCACTCAAGGCTGTCTTTTAGCAGCAATCGCGTTAGCTATCCTTAAATATACAGAAACAAACCCTAAACCCTGATCTTACAGAACTCGACCGATTTGTTTCGGCGGTAGAGCAAATTAAGCTACCGACGCTTTTAATCAAGCTCTGTTCACAAAGATTACCAGTTGGTTATTCGAAACTGTAATCAGTATTTCTAGTAAAGTGATTATTATACTTTTCAGGTATTTTCAACTATCATCCGGTAAAATGTTAGTAATCACTGGTAAACATCACTGACTCTGAAAACTCCCTGTACCCAGAGTCTTAAAGGCACAGTAAGCCTCCCGTAAACCAACACAGATACGTTCAGGCTTTTACACACAGTATAAACACCCTTTCATTTAAACACTCACCGATTGAGAACATCCTAGATGCCCTCCGTAAAGAGCGAACAATTGTCAAAGAATTTATTTTTGCGTGGTTTATCTTACCCCTGAGCCATCGTGAACCCGTAGTCGTCAGTTAGTCATTTGAATGCGACTCGATGTGAGCTTATTTACAATAGCACGTTTTTATGCACGAAACAAACGGCTGTGGTTCACAAGAACTCCAGCGATGGCTTTTGACTGTTGAGAGGAACGGCGATATGCATAAACCGTCGTCTGCTACGACCCTTGCGTGATCCTGCTTCCGGGCTTTTATTTTTTCAAACGTTCACAACTTCGAATTGTACTGATCTTGTCTTGATGAAACAAGATTTTTTTATGATTGAAGAATGTTTGTGTAACAAGCTGTCAATTTATTATTTAGATTTTAAAAGTTAGGTCTAGCGCAAAAACACACCACGGTCCAAAAACATTTTCATAATCATCGATTCACGGCTATCGCCAGTTTACATCGATAGAATGAGACCCAACTCATGTTTGACATGAGTTCAGGATGGGTCCAAAAAGTGTTCGAGACAATCTGCAAAATTAATTCTTTAAAAATTGCTCGCTCTTTACGTAGGGCACCTAGGATGTTCCCGTTTGGTGAGCGTTCAAATGGAAGGGTGTTTGTACTGTGTGTAAAAGCCTGACATTATCTCGGGCGTGATTTCCGGTATTGAATATTCATAACAGCCGTCCAGCATCAAAACGAGGTGCCATTGTTGTAGAGGACCAAGTCTACGAAAATAAATTCTTTGAACATTTCTCACGCTCGACAGAGCGTTCAAATGGAAGTATGCTTGTACTGTATGTAGACGCTCGGGGAGCTCTGGGATGGTTTACGGGAGGCTTACTGTGCCATTAAAGACCAACAACACCAATCGCACGATAGCTCAGTTGGTAGAGCACTGGACTTGTGATCCTAAGGTCGCAGGTTCGAATTCGGGCCGGGACGGACACGGGTCAACTTTACGTGCAGACGCATTCTGATAATCATCGGTCCACGCTTTCGCTCATGGTCTCTCCGACATGATGCATAGTTACTGCGCGGAATCTATCAAAACAGGAATACAGAGGTATCTTCCAACTGAGACGAAAGTGATTGCAGATTGGCCGACTTTGACAGTGATCTCCGTTATGTTTTTCACTGTTATGATAAAGACATCGTTCTAAGGTTAAAACAAGTGGAAATGCTGAGACTGCTGTGGGATGGAGACCGTAATATTGTTGCATCACTCTCCCAACTGGTTACAGAAAAAAAAGTATCGTCTGCTTCGTAGCCAAAGTTGATTATCACGTGACACTTTTGCCATATTTAGAGTTGTTTGCACAGTAAATACGCCCGCGAAAGATAGCTCGCTTGAAACTGTCTTACATATCAATTCCTTTGTTATTTCAAAATTACACAACACCATGAACAATCATTATCGACGATCTCGAATCTGCTTATATCAATAACACATTACGAAAAGCTCTAAATATGTTAAAAAAAAAATCGATTTACTCCCCAAAGAAGGAAAACCAAGGCATCCTGTCAGGGATAAATTGAGACCCGAAGGGAAGTAACTCATTTTGACCTGAGTTCAGGATGGTGCAGACGCACATACGGTATCCATGTTCCACCCCCGTGTGACCACTGTTGCACGTAACTGACCTCAGTCATTCTGCCATAAGTGCAGGTGGCTGATTACACCTAAACACGCACCGCGTACCTGACTCTGTTGCTGCTAGCTTTCCATTGAGAGGAAGCGTCCCACATTTCCAAGCGATGGGACAATAGAATAATGAAAATGAAAATGAACTTGTATCACGTGTAAGCAAATTAAGCAAGCAAGAAAGGCCGTTCACGGAAATCATTTTTATTGTGAGACTGCAGTATACCTGTCTATGTGTTATAACGCAAGTTTCTGCTTTCAGGTAACATTTACGAAGAACGCTTGAATTTGACAAAAGTAAAACATGGCTGCACTGTCACTGTTTCCTACAACTTCACCTGTCTAGATCAGCTTAAAGAGTTCAAAGTAAAAGAAGGGAACGAAGGTATGTTGAAAAATCTTATCTGCAGCATTAGATACACCAGCGGAGAGTGTGCTCACGAGACTGGATGCACGTGTGGTGCACACCCGCACACAGTTACCGTTACGCGACAATACAGACAAACACAGCGTGTTGAACTGGACGCGGTTGCATTGCTACAAGATGGCACACAGAAGTCAACTCATTTGACAGCAAACTGTAAGTAACATAATTATGCTAGTGTTAGTTCTGATTGCCTTAGCAAGAACGATTTGACATGTTTAGGAATACAATGGTTGACGCATGTTCTGTAGGATGCAACGTACATGCAGGCTACAACAAAGGTCCCCATACACCTGCAGTGCATGTGTCAGAGTGTGTATACATGCGCGTGTGTGTGTGTG
>NW_027128798.1:5000-20000 GCF_037325665.1 Littorina saxatilis
TCTCTGTGAAATAATTGTTGTATTACTTCTGCAGACAAAAACAAAATAATATAGGTCACAAGTTTGTCAAAATAGACAGATAAACTGAACTGATGGTTGAACACTTAAAGGTGGTTGTTCGTCCAAGAATCGAAAAGCAAGATAGGTCACAAGTTTGTCAAAACTGTCCAAAATAGACAGATAAACTGAACTGATGGTTGAACACTTTAAAGGTGGTTGTTCGTCCAAGAATTGAAAAGCAAGAAAGGTATGTCATTGGAACGTCCTATTTACAACAAAACAAAACGTTGCGTTCACTGATCTTCGACCCAGCGGTATTTTCAGTGGACAGATAGACAAATACTTTTAATACAGAAAATAAACGTATCTGACAATTTGTCCAGAAGCTCGCCGTTTTTGTTTGTTTTTAATTCTAAAAGTGTGTTGTCTTTACAGGTGGGGATGATGGGTCATTACGAGCTGCAGAGGATGCTGATGTACATGGACATGAACATCTCGGAAGCCATCATGATGGCCATGGATGACAGCGCCAGGATTTACGACGAGGTGAGCACATTGTTGAGTGTTGTCTGCCTGTCTTGTACTTATGTTTTGTGTGTATACAAAGAGACACACAACCTGTTGCAGGTAATATCTACAATCTTCCAGTCATCTTCTAAAATGGTTTGTTAAAAATGTGTTCTGTATTTCCATTGTGCAAAGCAACACCCCCGTCTTGTCCCTTTCTCTAAGTCTTGCACAATACCAAAGTAAATTTTTGTGACCCTCCACCACGGAATGAGTCGCATGTCATCTTTGCTTGATTTTCATATTTTTACATTTTCCTAAAGAGTGTTTTATGCACTATCCAGTGGTAAAAACCGTTTTAGAAAAGAGCGAAAACTTTTTGAGTTATAAGCCTGTGACTAAGGTGACCCTCACACATTTACCACAGTCCCCCCGGACTTATGTTAAGCCTAGCGCAGAACCGCGCGAGGTGACATGCGACTCATTTCGTGGTGGAGGGTCACATATATACTTCTTTTGTCTTTTTGTTGTTGTTGTTGCAATGATCTTGCTTTTACGAAATTTGTCATTCACATCATGACCCCTCTCTATATCTCAATCCACAACAGGTGAAAGTGAAATGTCAGAACATCCCGAGGGAGGACCCGAACTCCAAGTCCACGCCCTCACTGCCCATCATGCCTGACGTCACAGAGGCCATCCCGGCTAGAGACGCTATGCTGCTGCAGACTTTCCACCAGGAGGTCAAATCCCTCGTCCGGTACCTGGAGGACTCACGCGGCATGTTTAACCGCTTGGCCGACGCGCTGTGCCAGAACGAGGCGGAGTACACGCAGGATATGCAAAGCGCCACCTGTTGGAATGGTACCACTGTTGGAAGGTAAGGAAGGGATTTGATGGTGTGTGTGTGTGTGTGTGTGTGTGTGTGTGTGTGTGTGTGTGTGTGTGTGTGTGTGTGTGTGTGTGTGTGTTTTGTATGGGTATTAGGGGGGAGGGGTGGTGTTAGTATGTGTGTTTGTATAGGGTTTTTTTTTTTTTTTTTTTTTGGTGGGTGGGTGGGTCGGTGTAAGTGAAGAGTGTGTCTTATGTGATGTGTTGTGTGTGGGTGGATTGTGGGTTTGGTGTGAGTGTCTGTCTGTCTGTGTCTGTCTGTCTGTCTGTTTTGTGTTGCCATATGGCTTGGAATAGTGTCTTGTCGTGTGTTGTAATGTTGTGTGTTGTCGTTGTAGTACTGGTGGTGATGGTGGTGTGATGTGTTGTGCTCGTGTTATGCGGTATTCGGTGTCCTGTGCGTGTCGTATTAGTGTGTTGTGTATTTTTGCGCTGTGATGTATTAGGTTACGTTCTATTGTTGTGTTGTGGATGTAATATGACATGATACACCAAGAGAGCTGATATGATAGTTCATGACGAATTTGAGCTGACTACTTGTGCCTTTGTTGTGGCTTGAGTTAGATCTGTGAATCTTTTCCGTTTTGAGTGGTTTGTAGCCCAACTGTTAACAGCTCCTATGACATGTACCAAGGAGACAAGGCTTCCTTTTTCTTTCCTTATTCTTTCCTTATCTTTTTTCTTCTCCTGTTCTATTTGTTAGACTGCCGCAGCATATATTATACACATGACTGATGAAGTCCGTTCATGTGAGTGCATGCCCGCACACTTGTGCTGTGGCCCATCTTGGCGATGTATTTCGATCGTATTATACAGTCATCTGTTTTAGCGGTAAAGTTGCAGTCGTTGTGTTCAACTTCGCTTTTCGTCTGCGAGTGACTCATTGCCTTCATACAGAAAGGCTGCTGGCTAAAAGCTCTTGCGAGAAGAGTTGTGTGTGTTTTTCTCCGTCTTCTCTCCTTCTTTCTGTTTCGTTCTTTTCCCCAAGCTGCGACTAAACACAAACCAGATTCTGCGTTCTAGACCGAGCGTATTATTACCTCATGCTGGTTTCCCTCAGAACCATGGGGTTTTATTGTAGGGGGGATGATTTATGCTCTTTTGTGTTTGTTTTTTGGGTTTTCTCTGGTTTTTGGATTTTTGCTCTCCCCACGCTTCCAGAGAATGGTATTTTATGGGGCATTTTTTAGTCGTCTGTTGTGGGGGTTTAATATGCAGGTTTTGTTTGTGATGGTACTTGTTTTTGTGGTGAGTGTTGTCTGTCTGCTGTACTTTTGTGCTTCCTACGAATGTGTTCGTACGTCCTCTCTTGTCCTACTTCCACCTGCCCCCTTTGTTCTCTGTTGATCTCCCTGTCTGTCTGTCTGTCTGTCTGTCTGTCTGTCTGTCTGTCTGTCTGTCTGTCTGTCTGTCTGTCTGTCTGTCTGTCTGTCTCCCTGTCTGTCTGTCTGTCTGTCTCCCTGTCTGTCTGTCTGTCTGTCTGTCTGTCTCCCTGTCTGTCTGTTTGTCTGTCTGTCTGCCTGGCTGGCTGGCTGTCTGCCTGTCTATCTGTCTCTCTGTCAGTCTGTCTCCCTGTCTGTCTGTCTGTCTGTCTGTCTGTCTGTCTGTCTGTCTGTCTGTCTGTCTCCCTTTGTCTGTCTGTCTGTCTGTCTGTCTGTCTGTCTGTCTCCCTGTCTGTCTGTCTGTCTGTCTGTCTGTCTGTCTGTCTGTCTGTCTGTCTGTCTGTCTGTCTGTCTGGCTGTCTGGCTGTCTGTCTGTCTGTCTGTCTGTCTGTCTGTCTCTCTGTCTGTCTGTCTGTCTGTCTGTCTGTCTGTCTGTCTGTCTGTCTGTCTGTCTGTCTGTCTGTCTGTCTGTCTGTCTGTCTGTCTGTCTCTCTCTGTCTCTCTCTCTCTCTCTCTCTCTCTCTCTCTCTCTCTCTCTCTCTTACCCTCCCCCCTCTCGCATGAACACGCTAATACGCAAGCAGGCGGGCACACAGACAGACACACACACACACACACACACACACACACACACACACACACAGAGACACACACACACACTCACTCACTCACTCACTCATTCACACACACACACACACACACACACACACACACACACCACACACACACACACACACACACACACACACACACTCTTACACATAAACACACAAATTATTACTATCTTCCCTCCATCTAAGTGTCTTCAACTCCCAGATATCCCTCCAGCTCTCACTCGTACACTGAAGGGGGTTGAGTATTAAAGACGTGCTATTTTCCTTTTTCACAAATTCCCTCTTTTTTTCGCCGTTTGATTGCCCTTGAATGAGTCTGTTATTTTACTCTCCTGTTTTGTTTTTAGTTATTTTATGAATGTGTGTGTGCACGGTTTACTTTTGTTGTTGCTATCCGTTAAAACGCACCCCAGCGAATAATCAACACCGGCTTCAAAGAATATGAGTGTGTGTGTGTGTGTCTCTCTGTTTGAGTGTAATTGTTTTCGAACACCTCCCAAAACGAACGGGGTGAAATAACTTGGCTAAACAGAACTGGAATGTCTTGGGAGAATACAATTAACAAGAAAATAAAATCAGAAAAGAAACACACCGTGAGAGATTGAGAGTTGGGTTCAGAAAAAAAGAGAGAGAGAGAGGGTGTGTGTGTGTGTGTGTGTGGGGGGGGGGTCGTGTGATTGTATATAAGTATCGGTTGTTAAAGGAGAAGAGAGAGAGAGAGAGAGAGAGAGAGAGAGAGAGAGAGAGAGAGAGAGAGAGAGAGAGAACAGCGTTGAGGGAGAGGGAGAGAGGGAGAGGGAGAGAGAGAGAGAGGGAGAGAGTGTGTGAGAGAAGATAGAGAGAGAGGGTGAGAGTGAGTGTGTTAGAGAGAGTGAGTTAGAGAGTGAGTGAGAGAGTGAGTTAGGGAAGATAGAGAGCGTAGAGATGGGGGTAATTGCGGGTGGATTATTGTTTAAACAGACTGAGCTAGAAGGTAGGGCGGAGGGATGGGGCGAAAAGGGGCGTTGGGGGGAGGGGAGGGGGGGGGGGGGTTACACAACCTCCAACCGCCGTCAAGAAGAGTGCTGATTGCATGTGTATTGCGAGACGGTTGAAGTCCCAGAAAATGTGACCCTGTTTTCCTTCCAGACGTGTTTGCAGGAATCCCGAGGCGAGGAAAGTGATCATGCAGAGACATGGTTGTGTGGATCAGTTTTTGCTGCAGACGCGCTTTTGATGTTTATATATTTTTTTTTTTATAATTATGAGATGTTTTCTTGAGATTGTGAGGGGTTGGGGGAAGGATCGGGTTCAGTAGGAACACCAACGCTGTAAAAATGGATTCTGTTCTCTGTCCTTCGGACTTATTCGGACACAGGCAAGAGTATAATATTATCTGACATAGGTATACCGTGGTCGTTGTAATGGCTTCTTTGACGCTTGCAAGAATATACCTTTACACGGAAATTCCAACCTGCATGTTCACAAGAGTATCCAATGGTCCATGAAACGACGACTATTGCGTCAATCAGACTTCCTGAGCCCTACGAAGTAGTTCCCCTAGCGGGCTGAGCGAGCAAGTCTCAGACGCATACATGTGCAAGAGTATACCTAGCTGGGGAATTCTTGGGATTTCCTCCTGTACATCATCGGCCCGTCAAATTATTAGTGCATCGACGAGATTACACTCGGAGGCATGGTAGTTTCATATATCGACAAGCACTCGAAGGTGTACTTGGAATAGCATTTTGCGCGTGTCTTTAGCATACCGGGCCTACCTGCTGGTCGTAAATTGGCGAATTGTCTGTTTCTTTGGGTGTGTGCTTCTTTTTCTTTGTCTGTAACTGATTGTCTATTTGTCTTACCTACAACTATATATATATATACAAGCATAGTATGTTTGTCTGCCTGTGTTAATTTGTTCACCTTCTTGTGTTCTTTCTCGGATTTTTTTGTGGCTGGTTAAATTCTTTTCACATAAATATGAATATCTGTCTCTGTCTCTCTCTTAATCATCTTCTTCTCTGCCTTGCTCCACTTTTGCCCGACCCCTATCTTTTTCACGCTAGCCATACTTCTCCATTGAACTTGAAGCTCCATCCCCCCCCCCCCCCCTCCCTCCTCTTCCCAATGCCCCGGCAGTTCCAATCTTCGGAAACGAAGCCATTCCATGCTGGTCTATTGGCTGTAATTCCCTTTGGAGGAGTCGGAGTTGCTACCTGTTTCCCCCCCATCGAGTCCAGACGGGGCAAGTATGCCAGGTAAAACAAGGGGGGGGGGGACTGAAAATTGTCTACCTGCGGGAGGGGGGGGGTGTAGATTGATATCTGCGTCAACAGTAAGGTGCGTAAGTCGGAAACTATGAACAGAATCCTACACCACAGGACATCGTCGACAATATAATTGAAAATGTTAAAACGGTTATTTTTTAAACTGGGATGCTGCTCGAACTTTAACTTTTCGGCAAATTTACAGATATGGCAAAACAAGTTGAGGCAAATGTAAGGCAGTCTGTCGTTAAAATTTAATATATCCCTTTTTTTCATTGCGTGTGCGCCAACAACGTAGAATAGTTTGAATATTTAAGTGTGGTAGACGAAAGGGATATTATCATATATTAAGACATGTCTTTTGGCTCGTCAGTCGTAAAGAAACCTCCGTCTGTATACTCCAACAGGAAGTAATAAAAGTTGAAGAAATTTAAGGCAGTCTTTGATTAAAAGGCAATAATGATGTCCTTTTTCACTACATGTGCGCAAACATTAAAATGTTTAGACGAAACGGATGGATATTTCCAGACTTGCCCTTGGTTCGTCAGTCATCAAGAAGTCTCCGCCTATCTGCTCTAACTGGAAGTAATAAAAGTTCAGACCCTTTGGTTAAAAGTTAATGTTTTTCACTGCATGTCCGCCAGCGCGGAAATATTTGAATGTGAAGTGTGATAGACGAAAGGGACATGCCCAGTTTTGCCCTTGGTTCGTCAATCGTCAAGATAGTCCGGCGTCTTAAAGAAGCCTCCTTCTGCCTTCTCTAAATGGAAGTACACGGTTATTAAAAGGCTTTGCTTTGGAGTTGATACTAAGGTTTGTTGAGATACGAAATGCTGAGCTCCACGCAGACTCCCACGCAGACTCAAAACCTGTCTAGGCCCTTGTCTGATACTCAGCCCCCCCCCCCCAAAAAAAAAAATATATAATTTATATATTATATTATAAAAAAATAAAACATGGGGGAAAAAGCTGCACGTATAACGTACTGCGAGGGAGATTGCAAGGCTGTCGCCTTGGCTGTTTCATTTAACACCAAGGCATTTTTTACTTGGATATGTCTCTTTCCCTCTCTCTTAGGCATAAAGTGTGAGGTCGAAAGCCAGTGACTGTGGCTGGCTGTTCACTATGTATGTCTGTTTACTAAAGCCACCCACGTATTATCTATTATACTATTTTTTCCTTCCATCTCTCTATATCTGTGTGTGTGTCTGTGTGTGTGTGTGTGTCTGTCTGTCTGTCTGTCTGTCTGTCTCTCTGTCTCTGTCTCTGTCTCTGTCTCTCTCTCTTTCTCTCTCTTTCTCTTTCTCTCTCTGTCTCTCTCTCTCTTTCTCTCTCTTTCTCTCTCTCTCTTTCTCTTTCTCTCTCTTTCTCTTTCTCTTTCTCTTTCTCTCTCTCTCTCTGTCTCTGTCTCTCTCTCTCTCTCTCTCTGTCTGTCTCTCTCTCATTTCTTTCAAAACAAGGACGTGGCGGCGATTTACACCCCACTTATAAACACAACTCAAGGTCGTCTGCCTTGTAGCATTTTATTGATGGCCGCGGGGGCGGTCATCTATTGGAATGCATTCGGAGAGGTGACATGTCTCGTTTGTTATTACCGTTCTCACGAGATCAGTTACAGTTTTTGAGTCACTTGAGAAAAAGTGACTCTATGTAATCGGTCAGTGTTAGTCTGTCCGGCCGGCCGTCCGTAGACACCACCTTAACGTTGGACTTTTCTCGGAAACTATCAAAGCGATCGGGCTCATATTTTGTTTAGTCGTGACCTCCAATGACCTCTACACTTTAACGATGGTTTCGTTGACCTTTGACCTTTTTCAAGGTCACAGGTCAGCGTCAAAGGAAAAATTAGACACACCACCTTAACGTTGGACTTTTCTCGGAAACTATCAAAGCGATCGGGCTCATATTTTGTTTAGTCGTGACCTCCAATGACCTCTACACTTTAACGATGGTTTCGTTGACCTTTGACCTTTTTCAAGGTCACAGGTCAGCGTCAAAGGAAAAATTAGACATTTTATATCTTTGACAAAGTTCATCGGATGTGATTGAAACTTTGTAGGATTATTCTTTACATCAAAGTATTTACATCTGTAGCCTTTTACGAACGTTATCAGAAAAACAAGGGAGATAACTAGCCTTTTCTGTTCGGCAACACACAACTTAACGTTGGGCTTTTCTCGGAAACTATAAAAGTGACCGGGCTCAAATTTTATGTGAACGTGACTCATTGTGTTGTGAATAGCAATTTCTTCCTGTCCATCTGATGCCTCATATAATATTCAGAACTGCGAAAGTGACTCGATCGAGCGTTTGCTCTTCTTGTTTCCCTCTCTCTCTGTGTATGTATGCCTTTGTCTGTGTCTCCCTCTGAGTCTCTCCGCTTCTGTCTTTCTATGTCTGTCTCTGTCTATGTGTGTGTGTGTGTCTCTCTCTCTCGCGCTCTCGCTCTCTCTCTCTCTCTCTCTCTCTCTCTCTCTCTCATCCGACTCCTGGCACACAGGTCAAAGCAGAGGTTAACTTGAGTGCACGTGTACCCAGCAGGAGGGGGGTGATTCGGGTTAGAAGTTTGGTAAGCACTTTGGTCTTCAGTCTTTGGGTTATAGCTTTCAGTGGAGAAGATGCCAACATGAAATTGCACTATGCTCTACTAGTTATTGTCCTTGTCTATCGGACACGAAGAAGGGAAGCTACAATCGTCCCAGACCATACATACTCTTTGTTTCCTGAATCTGGACCATTGAGACGGTTATACCCCCATTCCACACACCCGTTCTAGGTCCCGATTCCGTACCAACCGATGACTGCTGCCACAACAATGGAACGCTGCGCAAAGGGCCGTTTTTGGCATCTTTCAGCAGCGTCTAGTAGTATGACCATAGTGGCAGCCGTCCTTGGTCGGTAAGGGAACGGGACCTAGAACGGATGCATGGTATGACAACTCAGTGTGTGAGAGCGCTACCGTTGCGTTACCGTTGTTTTAAGATCCAAGCGTTCCGTTACCGATGGGTTGAGGTTCCATTACCGTTCATTCTGATCGGGAGGGGAACGGCTAAAAATGTGAACATGCAGCCCAAACTCTACCGACCCTACCGTTCAAAGCAGTTCCGTTAACGATCAGTTACGTTCATTGCGGTTCTGTCCCGATCCCTTCCGTGCCCGCACTGTTCCTTGGTCGGTACGGGAGCGGGACCTAGAACGGTTGTGTGGAAAGGGGGTATAAGACTCGACCACTTGGCTTATGGTGGAGAAAGATGGAAGATCTCTGGATATAATTGAAGAGGAGTAGTCTTCCTTTTAGAAAATGTGTACTCTGCCTTGCAGATTAGAAATTTGTGCTGTCGGGGCTGGGTGGAGGGTAAGGGATGGGGGTGGGTAAGCGAGGGGTAAGAGAGACGAAAGAGAAAACTGGACAGGGAAAAGCCACTGCCTGAAGTATTCAATAAAGCCACACACACAAAATAAGAAAATACCACATATGCACCGGTTTTCAATTCATATTTTTGCAAAGTATATGCACAAGCATGTGTGCCTCTGTGAGTATGTTTGTGGCTGCTTTCATGGGGTGCCTGTATCCTCAGGAATTTGAGGATTTCTTTTATCTCTTTTTCTGACACTGTTGATTTAACGTCATTTTTACAGGACCGTTTTTTTCCTTTCAGTTGTAAGTTGTAGTAGTTTGACCTTATTGATTTAGGACAAGTAGAGCTCGTTCACCAGTAGCAAAGACTCACTCAGTCCGTCAGTGTGCCTGAGTGTGTGTGATGGGGAGGGGGGGGCTCTCCCGTGACCGGCCACCTGCAATGTACGGACAGGTTTGCACTGGCCCAAGGGTTCCGTTCATGAGAGGGACTGCTGTAACAGCAAAACTAGCGTGATATATAAGTAATCAATTTATCCACTTGACTATATTCACAACAGGGACCTATCACTCTTCTTTGCATGTTTTTATGCCAACGAGTGTTCAAATACTCTGCAACACATGTAACCCAAATTCAACATGTGCCCGTACAATACCGCTTCTTTTATGAAAACATTGCTTCGGCCATGTTGATTTTAATCAACCAATTTTCTTGTCTAATCTGTGCTTGACAAACTGGAGCCGACCGCCAGAAGTGGAGGTGTATTTCTTGAACCGGCTGGAGGCAATCAAGTCTCCGTGATTTCCACTTGCAGTGCAATTAGACATCACTTTGAGGTCTGGGGGTTGGAGCGGACTGTTATGATGTCCGGGTAGATTAGAAGGGGTAGGTGGGTATGAGGCCTATGAGGGGTTGGAGGGATGTCGTGTGTGAGAGTGTGTGTGTGTGTGTGTGTGTGTGTGTGTGTGTGTGTGTGTGTGTGTGTGTGTGAACTGGGGTGGGGTAGGGGGAGTTATGATCTGGAAATGGTGTGTGTGTGTGTGTGTGTGTGTGTGTGTGTATATGTGTGTGTGTGTGTGTGTGTGTGTGTAGAGAAAAGAGAAGTAGGGAGATGAGTAAAAAGAGGCATTTTACTGCCATCTGCAAGCTAGGCAAGGCAATGGGAAGTTTAATGTTTGTTGACCATAGGCTTAGATACATAAAACCAGGCCAAAATATGATGGCCATCTACAAGCCAGCGGAATATTCTGCAGAAACCGAACATGTGTCGTGAGACCTCACCCGACTCAACACTTCCTTGGGGCTTACAGACCTTAGCTCAAATAAAAAAACCTCTGTGCTCTATGTGCACAGCAAGTGCACAGTGTCAATGTTTTGATGAATTAATTTCGTAATGCCTCGAGCGGCCTTTTTATGAAAATAGTTCGTCAATATTCTGCAAGTCACCACCGTATAAGCAGTCAGTGTGTTGATCTTTGGTATGTGACCAAGTTTAGCGATGGTCTTACGAGTATATTTATATGTGAACATCTGGCCAGATCTCAGATGATGAGCCGAACTATTTTCGCGGGAGTGTGTCCATCTGTTTCTAAGTTTGTTTGTTTGCTTAACGCCCATCCGACCACGAAGGGCCATATCAGGGCGGTGCTGTTTTGACATATAACGTGCGCCACACACAAGACAGAAGTCGCAGCACAGGCTTCATGTCTCACCCAGTCACATTATTCTGACACCGGACCAACCAGTCCTAGCACTGACTAACCCCATAATGCCAGACGCCAGGCGGAGCAGCCACTAGATTGCCAATTTGAAAGTCTTAGGTATGACCCGACCGGGGTTCGAACCCACGACCTCCCGATCACGGGGCGGACGCCTTACCACTAGGCCAACCGTGCCGGTCCTGTTTCTAAGTGGCTGTCTGGAAGATGAAGTTAGGCAACAAGAAGTTACTTTTTTTTCTCAAGAGAATGGACGAAATTGAAATGTAACGTCCTCAGATGCAGCAATGGAGGACATGTTTTAATAATACGTTTCCATCATCCGAACGTTTATCGTATCGCGTATCGCCGTATTTGGACTCGTTTTGGCTCTGAGAACCATAACATAAGAGACGCTATACCTGGCTGATGAACCAATTCTCTTTTGTACATCTTTCGTTGAAGTCGGACAGAGGTTTACAGTGGCGTTTGTGGCGCGATTTGAAAGTCATGAAAACCTTTTTTTTTTTGTGTGTGTGTGTGTGCTTGCAAGCGGAGGCAAAGTTATCGGTATTTTGTCAACACACAGCGTTAGGCGAGAGGAAGGCTTGATAGGGGCGAGATTTACCCCGGTGATACCACACACGCGTGCACCTGCAGACGGACAAGTTGGACAGATAGACAGACAGACAGATAACTTCTGTATTGAGTGATTGGGCCTCGGATGGCAAGGCTGATTTAGTTAGTTGAACTTCATGCGTTGTTTGTGTGGTTTGGGGAGATTTTGTGTGACAGTTGTTTAGCTGAATTTCGGCGTAGTCTGTGATTTGTACATATTTTATTTTTGAATGTCAACGTTTTTCTGAGGTTTGGTGAGATGCTGTTTTACAGTTGTATAATTGAATTTTACAAAGATGATCAAAATCCTGTAAACGCCTAAGGGTTATCTTTCCATTATTTTCAAAGTGGCACCACTGGCGTGACACAATTAAATCTCACATCCACCAAACCCGAACAGTCAGACACACTGACAGACCCCCCCCCCCCAACACACACACACACACCTCTGCCTCCCCTTCCCCATTCTCTCTCTGTCTCTCTCTGTCTCTCTGTCTCTCTTTGTCTCTCTTACTCTCTGTCTCTGTCTCTCTCTCTCTCTCTCTTTCTCTCTCTCTTTCTCTCTGTCTCTGTCTCTCTAACTATCTCTGTCTCTCTCTCTGTGTGTCTCTCTCTGTCTCTCTCTCTCTCTCTCTGTGTCTCTCTCTCTCTCTGCCTCTCTCTCTCTCTCTGCCTCTCTCTCTCTATGTCTCTCTCTCTCCCTCTGTCTCTCTGTCTCTCTCTTTCTCTGTCTCTCTCTCTCTGTCTATCTCTCTCCGTCTCTCTCTGTGTGTCTCTCTCTGTGTGTCTCTCTCTGTCTCTCTCTCTCTGTCTCTCTCTCTCTGTCTCTCTCTTTCTCTCTGTCTCTTTCTCTCTGTCTCTCTCTTTCTCTCTGTCTCTCTCTCTGTCTCTCTCTCTCTGAGTCTTTCTCTCTCTATCTCTCTCTCTTTCACCGATCTGTAACAGCAGCAACGGGCAGCGTTGGTGTAAAGTGTTTTGGAATCAAAAGGCAGAAAACATTGCAGCAGAAATTCCACAACAGCTGGTTTCAGTCTCACCTAGTCGAGCTCGAAACAACGGGCCGGGTTGCACGTGGTAGGACAACAAGTAAGAAAAGTACAAGAAAAATGAAGAAATAGAGAAATTCGGTGTTGTGCTGCAATCTCGCCACTTGAACGCCGGAATGTTGGCCTTCCTTTAAACCCCAGGAATAAGTGAGTGAGGTCACGTCACCAGAGCTGTGTGTCAGTGTGTGTGTGTGTGGCCCTTCTATGGGTAATGTCGCTTTAGTACTTGCTGGAACGGAGTAGAGGAGTGAAAGAGTATGAGAGGGGGTGGGGGGGGGGCGAGAGAGATGGGGGAGAGAGGGAAGGAGGGAGACAGAGAGAGGGAGGGAGGGCTGGAAGGAGTGAGAGAGAGAGAGAGAGAGAGAGAGAGAGAGAGAGAGAGAGAGAGAGCTAGCTATGCATGTATATAGAGAAGAACACAGACTGTGCACGTGTCTCTACGATCTTTTGTTGTGAGCAGATATATCTGTCCCAACAAGTTGACCAACTGGTCTGAGAGGACGTTAAACTCAGATTGTCAGTCAGTCTGCGTGTCGGTGTGTGTGCAAACAAAACATAAATAAACTTCTCCTTTGTTCCGTGATACTCGCGAAGACCACATTCACATACACACCTTTTAACATCTTTGTAGAGTCTCGGGCATGCATTGTTGTGGGAATTGTTTATGACGGCTTTGGTTGGGGGGCTCCTATCGAAGCTAGTGTCCACAGCGAGTGGTCACTCTGCAGTCGTCAGCAAACAGTAGCACTAAACTGTCGCTTTCGGTCAGTCATTCGACCCCCCTCCCACAGCTTTTGAGGGGAGCTTGCAGAAAGCCGTGAAAGAAAACACGGGTCAGTGGTGAACAAATACTGACGCCTTGGTGGAAATCTGGTGGTCTGTGGTGTCTTCAAGTGTCCAGTCCTTCCCCCCTTTTGGTCAAGGCGATTCTTCCAGCCTTTCTCTGTTTACCTTCAGTGGTCAGTGGAGATTAGGGATGGAAACTGCCCAGTAGCCGGTGGTCACTTGGATGCAAACAGTTGGCGACCAGGTGCAAATCTGCCGTTTGCATAGCACGGCGCACGCGGCCGTATGTGTCCACCAATTGTATGGGATCCTTGACCGCTTGAATGTCAGAAATTCGCTCTTTTTCTTTTCCGCTTCCGTACGACTGTCTCACTATTTCTATCTTTTTTTCTCTCCCTTGATCGACTGCGCGGCTGTTGTTGTTGTGTGGCCGCGGTCGTTACGTGTTTACTTTCGCTGGTCAGCGCTAAGACGCTTCACTGGCCAGTGGTCAGCAAATAGTTACACGCTGGGAGTGAAAGTTTTGAGTCCTCGCCTGGCTGGATGAGGGGATTGGCTGGGTTGGTGTCACTAGCCGGCCACGTTGAGGCCAAGACTGAATTGGAGGGTGGGGGGAGGAGGGTATAGATGGGGGTTGTTCGTTGTCCAGCCAAGTTCAATGGACAGACGTAAGATTATTTCGCCAAGGTGCGGATAGAGTTCTGGGGGTTTCAAAGCTCCGAACATCGTTGGCCAAATTTCTCCCGAAAGCGACGTATGGCTGCATAAATAGAGGGGCGAAAATGGTCATACACGTAAAAACCCACTCGTGCAAAAAACACCAGTGTACCTGGGAGTTTCAGATCATGAACGCAGAAGAAGAAGAAGAAGAAAAAGTTGCCAAGATTGAACAATGTTGCATCATTTGTATGAACACAAACATTTCTAAGGGGTGATGAGTGTCGTCATACATTTTTGTTTAGTTTAGTTTTTTAAGCTATAATTGAGTATCGCTAGAGAGGGGGAGAGAGAGAGAGAGAGAGAGAGAGAGAGAGAGAGAGAGAGAGAGAGAGAGAGAGAGAGAGAGAGAGAGAGAGAGAGAGAGAGAGAGAGAGAGAGAGAGAGAGAGAGAGAGAGAGAGAGAGAGAGAGAGAGACTCACACTCACTCACACACACACACACACACACACACACACACACACACACACACACACACACACAGCCAGCCAGCCAGCCATAAAGACAGAGAAAATGGTTCTTTCCAAAGCTGTTCTTTGAAGAGTGTACTGCATGTTGTGTGGTGTTGTTAGTCACCCATGTGTGCAGTGGTCATCGGTCAAGCTGTGTTGGTGTTGATCAACTGACCACAGTCCTTGCTTTTCGTATTTTATCTGGACCGCCACCTTTGGTTAGCCTTTGGTCACTTATTTCACCTGGTGCATATACATGTTTAGGCTAGTGTGATTAGGTGTGTGTGGGATGGTGTGGGTGTGTGGCGGGAGGGGAGGGGTGGAGGTGGTATTGTGTGTGTGTGTGTGCGTGTGTGTGTGTGCCTGTGCTTGTGTGTGTGTGTTTGAAACTTTCAGAAGGACAGTATCTCTATCTCAAACTCGCAACGCACTTTGTACCATACAGGAGACACTTGGTTTTATTTCCTGTGACACACATAAAGCCCCAACAAAACCAACAACACAAGAGCAGTTCAGAGTTGTATCTTCTGAGATCACTTAGTTCACCCTCAAGAAAACTAATCGACTCATCCTTAGGCTTACTACAAAGCCAAAGACTGTAAAAAAAGCGGAACTGCCCATTTCCCGAAGAAGGGGAATCAGCCTTCCGGTGTGATCGGCTCAAGTCGCTCGTGGTCTCTT
>NW_027128798.1:25000-30000 GCF_037325665.1 Littorina saxatilis
GTTGAAAGGGGAGGGGGGGGGGGTGGAAGCATGCATGCAACGATAACAGCAGCAGGAAGAGCAACAGTTGCAGGAACTTCCGGATTTCAAAGCAAAATTGAATTATGTCCTTCCCGTTGTGAAAGGGGTGGATCTTGGGAGAGAGAGAGAGAGGGAGGGAGAGGGAGAGAGAGGGGAGAGAGAGAGAGAGAGGAGGGAGAGAGGAGGGAGAGAGAGGGAGAGAAGAGAGAGAGGGAGGGAGGGAGGGAGAGGGAGGGGGAGGGAGGGAGAGAGGGAGAGAATAATGGGAGAAGCAGGGGATAAGGGTGACGGGGGTGGGAGGAGGGGGGGGGGGGGGACTGTGAGTGTAATTCTGTAATGAAAAAGGAAGCATCCCAATTTCGCAGTTCCAACGCGTTGGGGATTTAGCACTGGCTTCGACTGGGAGAAGTTGATTAGATTGTTAAAAGAAATGTTGATAGAGAGAGAGAGAGAGAGAGAGAGAGAGAGAGAGAGAGAGAGAGAGAGAGAGAGAGAGAGAGAGAGAGAGAGAGAGGAGAGAGAGAGAAGAGAGGGAGAGGGAGAGAGAGGGAGACGGAGAGAGAGAGAGAGAGGGAGAGAGAGAGAGAGACGGAGAGAGAGACGGAGACAAAAAGAGACAGAGAGAGAGAGACAGAGAGAGAGAGAGAGAGAGAGAGAGAGAGAGAGAGAGAGAGAGGGGTGGGCATGTGTGTGTGTGCGTGCGTGCGTGCGGGCGGGGTGAGTGTGTCTGCATGTGTCTCCTGAATGTCTTTATTTGACCGTCTGTCTGTCTGTCTGTCTGTTTTTCTGTTTGACCGTCTGTCTGTATTCGGACGTGCGTGCATGATTGTATGCATGTTCGGTAGTTCGCTGGCTTGCACCAGAAAGGAAATCAGAGAGCAGTTGGTGGTGCTTGAGGTTTAATTTAGATTCCAATGGCTTGCTTATAGATTGCGAATTAGGATTTGATTATAACCATCAGCGCGTGGTGAGGATGTAGTTAAGTTTGTTAGCTGCTAAATGGAAGATGCCGGAAATTCCAGGAGACCTGCTGTGAATGCATGATAGATTAATCATTCCTTCTAGTTGTCATTATATTCAGAATAATTAAACGCAGTTTAAACCTTCTTCAAGCAATTTTTGAGACGGGAATTAGCTCTTATTTTTAATCGAAATATTATTCTACTTTCCATAAAATAAGCTCATTCTTATAGGGTCTGGTAATCTGCGTTCTTTTGGCTACAGTAGCATATCTCTACTAGAAAGGGGGAGGTTTGGGCGGTGGTAGGGGGTGGGGGTGGGGGTCGTGAAGGGTAGGGGGGGGGGGAGAGGCTTGTCTTTGACAAGGGTATATATACTACATTTCTATTTACGAAAAAAAAAAAAGAAAAGTCAGATTTTGTCCTCAGATTTGAGACAATCTGTACTGATCTTTGAGAGAAAAGACATGCAGTCCAGAATTTTTTTGTTTGTTTGTTTGCTTAACGCCCAGCCGACCACGAAGGGCCATATCAGGGCGGTGCTGCTTTGACATTTAACGTGCGCCACACACAAGACAGAAGTCGCAGCACAGGCTTCATGTCTCACCCAGTCACATTATTCTGACACCGGATCAACCAGTCCTAGCACTAACCCCATAATGCCAGACGCCAGGCGGAGCAGCCACTAGATTGCCAATTTTAATGACTTTAATGAACCCACGACCTCCCGATCACAGGGCGGACGCCTTACCACTAGGCCAACTGTGCCGGTCATTCCAGAATGATTATTTTATGATTGTATATGCTTTAGGACAATATTTAAACAATACACTGCATGGACAGTGTCCTCTTCTTCTCAATCCCTCTCACACCCGCATACCATCCAACCCCCAGCGAACCGCACAGTTTTATTCTTCCAGCACCCTGTTGTGAATTGACCAGTGACCATGGGAGCTGTTGTCAACGCGAGGTCAGTCATTGTGGTATCGTGTTGCATGTGCGTGGCCACTGACCAGGGTGCACTGTCGTCTGTCCTCGCTTCTCATGTTTCGCTAATTTACTCCAATACTGGACGATGCCTTCCAGTTGGCCTTTCTCCCTTTCCTGTGTGCCTCCCACCCATCTTCATCCCCTGTGTGTTCCGTTTGTCCTTTGATGTCTGTTAATTAATGATGGCCTTCATGGTGGGGTATATTATATTTTCTTGTCTCGGAGTTATAGACATAAGCCTGTAGTTTCTGTGACAATACTGTAATTTCGCCAGGACGTTTATGCATCTACTTCATCAACTTCGGAAAGCTCTGTGCCAGGAAAATTAATGATTGTATACCTTTTTGCCCCGAGAAAACTCTATGAAATGTCGCGATTGTTTTCCGATCAGATATGTTTTCTTGATTCTTTAGGCCTCCACTCCTTCTCCAACCCCCCCCCCCCCCCAGCCCCCCCCCCCCCTCCTCGCACTCCTCGTCCATCATGCATGATTTGTATTATTCGGTGTCCAGTCGCCAGCCCCCATCCTCTATGCTATCAGCTGCACCGTTTCATCGGGCAGGTTTGCCATAAATCTGTCCTCTTTGTCAACGTCCACCCTCCTATTTCGTCCCTCTCTTGTCATCCGTTCTGGCTATGGTTATAGTTAAAGACCTGTCTGTTGATCTGTCTTTGTCTCTTTCTCCTCTACCCCACCTCTCCCCCCCCCCCACACACACACACTAACAAAACCACACACGCTCATTCTCTTTCTTTTAGTCTGTCCGTCTCTCTCTCTCTCTCTCTCTCTCTCTCCCTCCCTCTCTCTCTCTCTCTCCCTCTCTCTCCCTCTCTCCCTCTCTCTCTCTCTCTCTCTCTCTCTCTCTCTCTCTCTGGGTGTGTTTTTTCATTCATCGCAATAAAGAACTCACACAAAAAACACACCCTACTCGCCCCATTTGCGACTAAATCTCATTTTTGACAATGGCTGCATCGGCCTCATTGAGAAGATAATGGATGGACGCATTTGCCCGGTGCACATTGTGACGATGGTTCGGCCAGGGTGGGGAGGGGGGGGGGGGGGGGAGGGGGGGGAGGGGGGGGATGGGGGGGGAGGGATAAATGAATCAAAAGATTGTCACGTTGTGCAGAGTCCCTGGTGTTTGAAAGAGAAACAAACGAGCAGCAGTTGTGCTGAAGATTAAACTGATTTATACGGTCTAGTGTCAGCGCGAAAGTCTCTAGAACTTCTGTATGAAAGAACTGTTTAGTTTCTTTCCGAATAGAGTGAGGCCAGTACTTAGCAGTTTTTCATTTTCTTTCTTTTAATTTCTGTCCGGGAGCTACAGCCATTTTCGAAGGTTAGGAGATCTTTAAAATCTATCACAAATTCTCCATTCTTTATGTCTTGATCCAGCGCATGCTGAAAACCTAAGAGGGGTAGGGGCTAGATGAGAGGGGAAGGAGAGGCGGGGGGAGAAGGGGGGGGGGGGTGTCTTGAGACGGGTACTGTCTTCGCGGAATACGTTCTGGTCAGCTTTGGTTCTAGTGGACTCCGTTGCGGACTCCGTATAGGAAACTCTCTGTTCTGTCCAGTTGGCGGTTGGTACTGTATGGAACTCTCTCGCTCCTGTCGAGTCGGTAGCACCTGGCCACTTTCAGAGTCATTTGTCTCCCATTGAAAATCGCCAAGGGCCTGAGGTTACTGCAGGAAAACAGATAACTAAGCACCTCTTTTGTTCTGATCCTGACGGCGCGGCCGTTTTTCCGCGCAGCGGCATTTCATTCATTCATTCATTCCAACCCGCCTCCTATCATCCTTTCTCCTCGCACATCCGGGACATCCGCAGTTCCGTCGGTAGCCATCGACCTGGAGTGACCCTTGTCCGGCTGAAGGAGAAGTGGTCATTGTGAGAAGGAGGAGAGGGGGGGAGGATGGGGGCAGGGTGGAGGACAGCCGCGCCATCTGTCCGGAAGAGCGTGCGGCGCGTGCCAGGTGTTTTATACGAGTAGGTGATTTCGGGGGGGGGGGGGGGGGGGGGCATGGTTGGGGGTCCAAGGTTTGGGGTGTTCGGGGAGGGATCGGATTTCAGTGAGGTTGACGAGGTGGTGTTGAAGGTGCTCATCACCTTCACACGCCGCACGTGTCGCTTGTTTAAAGTGGATTGTGATTGGGACAGGATGAAAGCTGGGTGGCTGGGCTGGGAAGGGGGAGGGGGGTGGGGGGGTGGGGGGAGGGGGAATGCCGAAAGATGGGTGTGAGTTTCAGGGAAGGGTTGGGGGAGGCGCTGGTCACCGCTGGCATTGTCCCCTGACCTCGTCATGTACCTCATGCTCTCAAGTTCCACATTTGGTTCTCTCCTGTTGTTGTAATTCTTTCTTGGTGGTTGTGGTCTTGTTGCATGATTGTCAACAAATGAAACGTTATTTTGGAATCTGTTCGTGCACTCTCAGTCTATTTTTTTTCTTCAGAAAAAACTCGTTTGAACTGAAATTCCGCAGCTGTATGGGCAGAAAGACCCTGACTGATGCAGTATGTTATGCATTTAAAAAAATCTGACATTGGGGGGAAAAAACAAAACAAATTCCGCAGCTGTAATCCACTGACGCTCGTTCAACTTCTTTGTGGCATTTTATACTGTTGTCAACTGGTGACGCCAGGGGCCATCCATAGTTTTTTTGATCCGCTCTTTCATTCTGCGCTCGTCGCGTATGTGTCGGTGTGAATGCTAATTGCATCAATGGCGGCGCAATTATCTCAAGACTGAGTGGCCCCAGGCCAGTGATGAATGGGCTAGTTGCATGTCGATGCCACAGACACCGAAGGCACGAGACCTCCAGGCACGAGACGCACGCGGCACAAAGGTCTGGAACTGCGGACTACGGTTGGCCGTTTGGGTCAAAAGTGTGATGGGGAAAAAGCCACGCGCAAAACATTTGATAGATTGGCCCGATTGATCATGGCAAGTGGTTGTAAAAAAGAAGGCTGTGGGATAAAAAATTTTTTTAAAAAGGATGACAAAGCGCACGCTTGATTTTGTTGTTGAAATG